>NC_142810.1:60180480-60335480 GCF_049724085.1 Artemia sp. Qi Xiang Cuo
CGAACCAAAAATTAGGATTTGAAGCAGAATTATCTGGTAATTTGGGGAATTATTATAAGGAAAGAATAAATATGACATTTTCAATAGGATTCCAGTTTTTTCGTAAGTATCCCGTAAATTCGTTCTTTTGTCCGTAGACAGACATCACTTTCCGTAGATTTGCAGAAAATCCGTAGAAGTGGAAACACTGATAAAAGGGTCTCGTAAAACAAAACAATATTATTTAAAATGTCAATAAAATATTTAGAAAAAAATATTGATTTGGGATAAGAAAGGGATTTAAGAATAAAATTAAGTGTTGTCATTCACTTTTTACTCTGGTAAAAAAAGGGGAGCAAGGACCAATTACCTGTATATTGCAAACCCTTAAAAACACTTTTTGCGTAAATAACGCAAAAGCAGCTAATAAAGGCAAAAACAAAGAATATCTAAAATGTCCATGGAATATGAAAAAAGAATCAGGATAAGACTAAAATTAAATGTTTTTGTGATAAAAAAAAGGGAACCCGGACACATTACCTGAATACCCTCATGGGAACAAATGAAAAAGTCAAACTCCTGTCTGTGCGTAATCAAGGTGTCAACGACTGTGCCCGGTGGAACATTTTGGCCTTTTCCTACCGTGGGTTCACCTGGCTCTGCGAAAAATCGGGTATTGTGCCGTTTTTGAACAACTATAAACGTAATCGGGGGTGAATAGCCAGGACGCATTCTTCTACAAGCCTTACGGATTGCGTTGAATTCCCATTTGAGGACCTAAAATCAACAAATATATATTAATACAAAATTATACAATTTATTTCAATATTTATTTTTAATCAATATTTATTTCCAATAAACCTTTCGGCCATAAATACTAAATGAAAATAAACATAAGGGCGTTATACCTAATATTATAATTGAATTCTATATGCTATAAGACTAGGTTTCAACTGTTGCGTGCTGTTGTTCGAGTTCTGTTCGTGTTGCCCGATGAATAAAACGT
This sequence comes from Artemia sp. Qi Xiang Cuo, assembly GCF_049724085.1. NCBI lineage: Eukaryota > Metazoa > Arthropoda > Branchiopoda > Anostraca > Artemiidae > Artemia > Artemia sp. Qi Xiang Cuo. The sequence continues at coordinate 60,181,466 of NC_142810.1, forward strand.
CATTGCTCCGTCATAACATTAACCTGGTTTGTCCCCCCCCCCCTTCTCCATCCGAAATATTTGCCTGACTCGTACAGAAGTAACACAAATATAAAATTACTTCCGGTTTACTTCCCTTGTACAGACTTCACGGATAGCGTTGAACCCAGATTATGAACATAAAATCCAGACATTAAAATACAAAGAAATACTAAACTGACCAATTGATATTAATTTTTAAGAAGTCTGTTTGCCAAAAAAAAAAAAAAAAAAAAAAAAAAAAAAAAAATTAATGAAACTAGTAGAATTTTTTTTTCTACATTCATCAAAGCGTGAATTAGCGGCAATTCCCATTTAAAAACTTAAAATCTGTAGATTAAAATGAAGAAATGACAAAATTCTGTTTCTGTTACACAATTCTGTGTTCATTTTTAAGAAGCATGACAACTTTCAATACAAAAGTGCGACACACTAAAGCCTTAATGAGTTTAAAGAATGCTGTTGAAATTTTAGCAAAGTTTCAACTTCATTTAAATGAGTTAAAGGAAAAGACAGTTTAACCAACACAAGAGATGACCTAATTGAAAATGGGTGTCTAAGTGTAGCTTTACATCTGCGTCACGATTATTCTTTATCGCTGCAGAAGCGATCTATTCTTATTTTCATTTTTATTTGTAAACAACAAATTACAAGTAGAAACAATAGGGGAACTTTTATCTTCTTTTTTTTCCCAAGACCGTGGAATTCCAAAGTTTAAATGCATATTTCGGCCGTATGTTCAATGATCCTATGTTCTTCAATACAACACAAACGAAAATATATAAGATAAAATTAAAAAAAAACAAAAAAAAAAAACCGTTTTTATAAAAACGCAAAGAATAGGTAAAGAATGCGGCATTGGACTTTACAGTCCCTACCGGTGGTACTGATCTCCGTTTCTTAGCCCTTCAGCCAGGAAGTGCAATGGATGGGGGCCAACCATCCTGTGCTTCCAAACACCCTTCCTGTTTGCCCAAGATTTCTCAAGGTACCCATTTAAAGCTGGGTCGACTCTGTCTGAGCTTGCAGTAACGTCACTGACTCCTTTCCCAAACCAAATAACTGGGTACACAAGGATTCGAACCCTCACCCTCTCGGACAAAGGATTGGAAATCCAACGCCCCAATCCACTCGGCATTTTTATAACTAAAAAAACAAACAAAACAAAATCTTTAACCGTTAACTTTTATTTCATTGCTTATGGTGGAAAAGTAGTGTGGTCTTCGTCGCTATTTACATCTTTCGTTTAACTTTAAGAGGCTTTCCCCATCTTTCAAAATTCAGTCTGGTCATGTTTTTCGCATTATGACTACTAAATTTGAAACTTAATAGTTTACACCCTTAATGTCTAAATTCATCAAGATCAGGATATGCATGGAAAATTTAAATACAATATGAAGGGTATATCTACTGGTAAAAGTGTATAGGGAAAAAATGAATTACAGAATTAAAGTGTAATGTTAGGACATCCCAGTGGACATACATGGAAAAGTTAAATACAATATAAAAAGTATATCTACTGGTATAGGTAAAAGGACATAGGGAAAAAATGAATTACAAAATTAAAAAGCACATATTAGGGACAAAAACTAGAATATAGAAAGCTAGAGTGAAAGCACTGGTCAAGTATGGTTCTGAAATATGGGCGCGAAACGGAGAAAGTAAGTAGACACAGCTGGTTCCCATTTGACACATCGTATTTCAAACAACAAGCTGTTCAAAAAGTATGGTTCTGTCCCATTTTCTAGGGCTATAATGAGAGACAAGTTTTTCGGATCTAGGATAACGTGTCGTCCTTTCAGCAATCCATATACGGGCGAACCAAAAGCAGGTCGTCGCTGTAGGAGGGTGGGAGGAGGTCGTAAGCAAAGATTTAAAGGAAAGAGTCCAGCAAAATTTATAGTTCGGACTCTTGAGACAAATTATGGGATAACTAGGATCAAGGCTAACAGATTCAGCTAGGCGACTTGCCAAGAGGAAAAAAAGGGAAAAAATTACACTACTTTCTTTTCCTGAGAAATAAGTAGCAATTCAACCCGAACAATTATAATTTTGTATTCTTCTTTTCTAAGGAACATGCAATCTAAAGGAACACAAAATTTAAGAGAGAAATTTTCCCGCAGAAGAACTAGAAGTAATTAGGACACAACATAGTACAGTTTAACATTTATAAAACGAGAATAAGATACGGAGATTGAGGGAGACCTCTTTGGGCGATTACACCTCAAGTCATTGTATGACTCTCCAATCTGTATAATATTTAATCTCTACGGTGATTTTAAATAACAGTTTGTACTAACATTAACTTGGATTAGATACTGTCAATATAAACTGCAAGGTAGACACTTCTTCAAGGACACGGGAAGATGGATCTTCTTCAACCAGGTCACCGGAAAATGGAATAATTTACCTTCACAAATAGTAAATATCCCGGATAGCCCTTCCTTCAAGAAAGAACTTGATAGTTGTCATGGCCTTGATTGTTCTCTTGTTTCTCATTTCCCATACATTTTTGAGAGGTTTGTGCAAATTTTACTATTATTTTTCTGAGATGATGGCAAGGGCGCATCCAGGATATATTTTTTAGGGGGAGGAGGGAGGGAGGAGAATATGTTTTTAGGGGGAGGAGGGAGGAGGATGTTTACAAAAACCAACTTTAAAAACCTATCAAAAATCGTTTATATGTATTTTTGTTATGTTTTCTGAGTAGGGCAAACATTTTGGTGAAGAGGGGGCTTATAAAAGCTCTTTTTAGCTGTATTGACAGAAACTGGCATCGCAGTAAAAATCTAAATAGCCCAGATTCCAGGCTTTTGAAAGAAAGAAAAACAAAGAGGAAATTGAAGCAAAATTTAGCCTAAGGAAGAGAAAATTAGATAAAAGGGTACTTATTAATTATAAGGAACAAGCTCAAAAATTTCGCTCTGTAAGATCTGACAAAAACCAATTTGCCTCTCTGCAATCGGTTACGACTTGCTTATTTTGATGGAGAAAACTACGATATAGTTTCATATTTTAATTTAATATTTAATATATAGATTAGATGATTAGATTATGTATTTAATATAATGCGTGGAAACTTCTTTGGAGGGTGTAAAAAGAGGTTTTGAATAGATTAGGTTGGAGGAGGAGCGTACATAACTGTGTTGGCATCAGGCGGTTTGGTGCTGCGATGAGTTGTTAGTAGTAATAGCTCTGTTCGAACTGCTTTCCATATTTTTTTTTGTCGTAGTTTCCATAGTTTTATTTTTTAAGTATTATATTTTCATTATATTTTGGTATATTTCATTAACCTAACTTCACTTCTTGGATAAGTTCTGTATAGGCAACAAGTGCCGATACAAGATGCATAAGCATGATGAAAGGCTTACATCTTGAAATTGACCTTCAGATACACCGTCCCTGAAGAAGATCAGTCGAGATGGTTCTGCGCCAGGATTACTTTCGCGGTACCTCATTAGTAGCTTCACAACTATTTCTTCCATCTCATCAATGATTTCTCTACCCGGGTCCTGAGCCCGAATTTCTCCACGATATTTGAGACCAAAGGCATCAATACTGCCAACCACCTAAAAAAAAAACATTATAGTATTTATCAAGGCCTTATCCATGGGAGGAGGGGGGGGGGGGTTAGAAGCCCCCATCCTGAAATATATTTCCAACTCGTAAAAATGGATAAAACAAATTTTTGATACGACTTTAAAGTAGGTTTTTTTGCCCCCCCCCCCCGAACGAAAATGCTGGATACGACCCTGGTATTTATATTTTACTGCTTTAGTAATCACAAAATTTTGTAATTATATGTTCATATAATGTAATTACAGCTGGAATTCACATTGACCAATAAATAAATAAGAAAAAAAAATATTAGCGAAAGTTTCCTTCCTTTCTTGGAAGCGAAATACGATATAATCAAATCAACTGATCGAAATTGGCGAGAATGAATACAAAAATTAAAATCAAAACATCTGCGGCACCAAACTAAAAAGTCATAAAACAACAGATGACACCTATTCTCGAAAATATAGGGAATTTTTCTTTAGTAAAATGAATTTTCACGATTAGTTTTTTTAGTAAATTTTTACTATTAATCTACTATTCAACTAAATTAAATTAAACTCATTAGTAGTATTAAACTAAATAGTAGACTACTAATTAGTTTACCATTAGTTTTTTTTTATAGAATTTTTACTATTATTCTATCATTAAAATAAATTATATTAAACCAATTAGTAGTATTAAAGTAATTGGTAGACGGCTAATTAGAATTTTTATAGAATTTTCACTATTCATTTTTTGTAGTAAATTTTTTTACATGAATACAAAATGGTAGTTTTCGAAATCTAGAAGGAGGAGGATAAGGAAGAAGGAGGAGGGGGGGGCATTTTTCAAAACAAAGAGCGGAGGAGGGGGGTCAATTATTTTCCCTCCATTTGACATGAATACAAACTGACATGAATGACACTTGACAATTTGACATGAATACAAAATGGTACTTTTCGAAATCTAGAAGGAGGACAAGAAGGAAAAAGGAGGGAGTATTTTTCAAAATGAAGAGCGAGGAGGGAGGTCAATTACCCTCCCTCCATTTGACATGAATGACATTTGACAATTTGACATGAATACAAAATCGTAGTTTTCGAAATCTAGGAGAAGGAAGAAGGAGGACATTTTTCAAAATAAAGAGTGGAGGAGTGAGGTCAATTACCCTCCCTCCATTTGACATGAATACAAAATCGTAGTTTTCGAAATCTAGGAGAAGGAAGAAGGAGGGCATTTGTCAAAATAAAGAGTGGAGGAGGGGGTCAATTACCCTCCCTCCATTTGACATGAAAACAAATTGACATGAATGACATTTGACAATTTGACATGAATACAAAATGGTAGTTTTCGAAATCTAGGAGGAGAAGGAAGAAGGAGGGAGCATTTTCAAAATAAAGACCGGAGAAGAGAAGTCAATTACCCAACCTCGTGATTATTGCTCTTGTAGCCACCAGACTTAGCATAAATAATATTTACGGTGAAGCCAAGTCCAGATGGGAGCTGCTTCGGGGGCTTTGGGGGCTGGAGCTGGAGGCTGGATTCGGGGGCTGGATTTTTGTGCTGTTCGATGAAAGAAAATGTTTATATAGGGGCGAATATTCGGTTCACTCTTATTCCTGATAACATTTGAAAATTCATTTTTCGAATTCTGCCGAATCTTTCATCAAATTAAAGCCTCCAATTTATGCACTTGTGTACTTTTTTTTAAAGATAGAATTTCAAACAAGTCTATTCAAAGTGAGAATTTACTAGGACAATGTCAGGGAATTTCACTGTTGTTGTTACATACCTGCCAGGACTAGCATGGTGACCTTGCTTAGGCGAATCTCATGACAAAATTTACCGGTTTAAAGTTGGTGTTTCAGTTTTATTTTTGTAGTAAAAAAGGAAGGCGATGTCATTATTTGCACTTTATAGAAGAAAATAATAATATGTTCAGGGATTTGAGTATTTGCAAATGGCAGACCAACCTCAAGAGGAATTTCAGTTCGTTTGTGAAATCGTAGAACCATTTGAAAAACGGAAAAGAAAAATCATCTTCAGACCTTAATATTCATCCCGACTTTTCTGCAGTTAATTAATTAATTAAATTTTTCCAGGCACTACCATACTATTTTCTAGCGAATAGAAATTATTTTCCAGCGTTTATCCATGAATTAAAAATTTAACATTGTAAATCGCTTGTTATGTCAATGATAGCACAGGAACTCAATCCAAATAGAACTGTCTAAGCTACCTATAACCTGAATGCAGTGAATCATTTTGCATACATGTGACTCATTTTCAATGCGTGATTTGTTGGAAATATTTTCTTGGGACTAATTTAAGCCCATTGGAATATATGGTCGATATATTTTGGTACATATTCGAGGAGAAAGGGCTCAAGCACCCCCTGAAGACAAATTTACAAAATCACGTCAGAAATGCTAAAGAAAAACTCGGTATGAAAACTTACTTTCTCAGCCTGTCATAAACGAATGCCAATATGTATATAATATGCTAATTCGTAAAACAGACATTCAGACATATATTTAAATTTTATTGCTTTAATACTTTTTCTAAAAAAGTGTCTTGTTTTTTGGTGAGTCTGAGTCATTTAACACTTATGAACTTCGTAGACTCAGTCATTTAAATATAAATATGTATAGGCTTTAAAGAAAATACCTGAAATATCCAAGTTTATCTTTCTGTAATATCTTAATATGACAATTCTCGATATTCTCAAACGCCTAGAGCTGGGACGAGAATCACATATGTATGCGAAACCAGAAGAATTAGACAACGCTTCTGGGGGGGGGGGGGGGGAGGACGCCTAAAACTTATATTTTGACTGTGGGGCAGGTGATCTCGGGGCTCTTTCTCCTATTTTTTCTATCCTGTCTGATATATCAGGTTTGATACACAAAATGTACACTCGGGTTGGATACTAGGGGAAGGAAAGGACCCCTGTGTGAGGCCCTTTGGGGCCCAAACTTAATGAATGCCTGACAGCTCAGGAGGGAAACATTCTAGAAGTGATTATTGTTGTCCGGCTCCCCATGTCGGAAATCATCTCACCAGTGGGATAGATTTACACATTTGATGAATAAAAGAAGTAATTATGAATATAATTATAGTTAAGTTTTAATAATTATAAACGTTGGATATAATAGTAAAAATATATTTATAATTAAATTATAATAATTGTGTAATTATAGATGTTTGATCAATAATAACAAAAATAATTAACCTTATTCTGAAAATGGAGTGCTGAATTTGAAATTAATCCAATATTTGTGACTACATCAGACATATATTAAGTGAGTTAGGTGTATGGCTCGCTGCCAAAATATACTGTTTCTTGGAACACATTCCAACACTTTTTTTTAGGACTACAAGGGTGGTTTCGAAGTTAATTCTTGGGCTTGACCAGAATTTCAGCCTGGAGGGGGGTGTAGTGAGACCCAAAACTTCATTTGATAATATATATAATAGGCTATTACATATATTATTGCTATATATGTATTTATATGAAAAATAAAGAAAGAAAGAGAGAGAATGAGAGCAAAAGAGAAACGAAAATCAAAAGAGCAAAGAGAGCGAGAGAGAGAAAATGAGTGCAAAAAACTGTCAACCGACGCTTTTAAAATATCGTCCGGATTTGAATTTTAATGATAATAAATATACAATTGTGTATGGGCATTTCCTTAATAACGAAAGAGAGGCTTGATATCCAAATAAAAGTAATCTAATTGATATCAATAAGAATCCTTTTACATTCAATTGTTTCATATACTTTTTTTTTACTTTTCATTACTTGTTTATTATTTTATGAATCATTTTTATTTGTTTGTATTGTTTATAAATATTTACTACTTTATTTGATCAATTATTACCTAACTTATTATCCATATCTTATTTTATTTAATACTTACGTTAATATACGATATATATATATATATATATATATATATATATATGGCGCGAAAGACTATGGCATATCCTCCTTCACTACGGTATCCCTTATGAGATAGTCCAAATAATCAAGAGTCTGTACGACCAGTTCCGAGGCCAAGTAATAACCTTTGATGGGTTGTCAGAAGAGTTTACAACTTCGTCAGGAGTACTCCAGGGTTGCATCTTATCACCACATCTCTTCAACCTCTTTCTAAATGCCGTTCTGTCGATGATGCAGTCGGAATATGGCGCAAAAATACGAGGGGTGCTAATAGAGAATCTTGCCTAAGCTGATGATATTGATGAGCTAGCCAACTCTACACAAGAATTGCAGGCACAAGCTAATAAACTCTACGATACCACAAAGCCGTTCGGGATGGAGATCAATGCCAGCAAGACCAAAGTCATGGTAACTACGAGACATGAACTAGACAACCCGCCCATTATCACCATAGGCGGGAGAAAGGTTGAAACGGTTGACCACTTCCTGTACCTTGGTAGCCTACTCTCCTCAGATAATTGCCATAGCTCTGACGTGAAACGTCGACTTGCACTTGCTAGATCTAGCTTCCGAAGACTAGCCAACCTCTGGAAAAGAATCCAACACACTCAAAATACGCCTATTCAACAGTTTTATCCAACACACTCAAAATACGCCTATTCAACAGTTTAGTAATCCCCATAGTTATTTATGGATGTGAAACATGGACTCTGAAAACCGAAGAAGACATAAAACTTCTAGCTTTTGAGGTGAGATGCCTCCGTCGCATTTCTAGAATCAAATACACTGACCGAATCACAAATGTGGAAGTACGCCAAAGGCTCCAGTCCACTAAAACCATACTCAGTAAAATTAAGAAGCAACAACTGCGCTGGTTAGGCCACGTCAAGCGAATGGAGCCGAGCCGCCTCCCGAAAACCGCCCTTGAAGGATCCCTCCATAGCCTTCGCCCACGAGGCAGACCACGAAAACGATGGATGGAGAACTTCCACTTCGACAATTTCAAGATAGCCCCGTTATTACGTATCGCACCAGATAGAGCAATGTACCGAGCCCTTACGCATGAGCTAGCAAGAGGAGTGGCCCCAAAACGTCCCACGAGGATGGCCGGGACCTAAGTATATATATATATATATATATATATATATATATATATATATATATATATATATATATATATATATATATATATATATATATATACCTATCACATTAGGCATCCAGACCTGCTGTACTTAACCCCCATCCCTCCTCCTAATGTGTAAAAATAAAGCCCAAATTAGTTTCTTAAGTAGTAAATATTAGAAGATATTAGAAGAGCATAATACAAGTGCCATATATATATATATATATATATATATATATATATATATATATATATATATATATATATATATATATATATATATATATATATATATATATATATATATATATATATATATATATATATATATATATATATATATATATATATATATATATATATATATATATATATATATATATATATATATATATATATATATATTTATATATATATATATATATATGGTAAGGTGAAAAAAGGAGGATACTCACAGCGGCAATTGATGGTTTCGGGTTGTCGACTCTAAATTCTGGAGCGGGATGCGACACATCAGCACCAAGGATCATAACTCGCTCTTTCAATATATTCGGCCTGTATATATAATAGTATATAAGTAAACAATAACAAAACAGAATTAATATATATATTATTAATTAGTTAAGAAATAAATTAATCAATAGCTCCATAATAGGCAAAGAGTATGAGTAACTTAATCAAATTACTTATTATTAATTTTCACTAGCGCCAGTTATAATTTACCCATGCTCTTTGGAATAGGCAACAAATTTTTTTTTTAAGGAAATAACATAATGTACAAGAATTGAGGGGAGGTGGAGAACTCTTAAAAAATGTCTGTATATGCTTGGATAAATAAAATACTACGAATTCAAAAACCTGTTTCAACAATATCTCCTGAATATACCCACCCAGGCATGCCCTCCTTCTTTCGGTACAAGTAGGCTATAAGTCATAATAACCAGTTACCAGATGTACACAAAGGGGTTATTTCAAACCATGCCTTTTGATAAGATCAATATTTTCTTAAATTTTTTATATAATTTGCCTGTTATGGTAAAAATTAAAACAATTAAAATATTTAACAAACTTAAAATTAAACATTAAAGAAAATAAAATTAAAAAATTATAAAAATAAAATTTAAATGAATTTTTTTTAAAATTAAACAAACAAATAAACATAACAAAAAAATAAATAAAAAGCTCCACGAATTAAATCTCTGTATCGGTATTGCTACCCAATTTTTTTTAAAACCGAGGCAGAGGGCATTTTAAAATATTAGCTTTATGGACTTCTTTTACAGAGGAAGAACAAAGAAAAAAAATACAGCATTTCTTTTTTGAACTGTGTTTTTCAAATGCATCTTTAGACAAAGAAATTGTAGAAACTCTGTCAATTACACTCTGTGCAAGAGGGTAATTTTTTCCACTGTTTTGAAAAAAAATGAGCGTGGGAGGGGGCCTAGTTGCCCTCCATTTTTTGGTCACTTTAAAAGGGCACTAGAGCTTTTAATTACCATTCCAATGGCCCTCCCACGATATTTTAGGACCACTGGGTCGATACGATCACCTCTGAAAAAAACAAAAACAAACAAAAAAAACAAATAAACACGCAACTGTGATCTTTCTTCTGGCAAAAAATATAAAATTCCACATTTTTGCAGATAGGAGCTTGAAACCTCTATAATTGGGTTCTCTGACACGCTGAAACTGATGGTGTGATTTTCATTAAGGTTCTATAACTTTTAGGGGGTCTTCCCCCTTTTTTCGAAAATCAGCCAAATTTCCCAGGCGCGTAACTTTTGAGAGGTAAGACTAAACTTGATGAAACTGAAATCAGCATTAAAATCTGGTTCTTTTGATGTATCTGTTGGTATCAAAATCTCGTTTTTTAGAATTTCGGTTACTATTGAACCAGGTCGCTCCTTACTTACAGTTCGTTACCACGAACTGTTTGAAAAATGGTGCTCTTCACACTTTTTGCTAACATCAGTGAGCTGTAAGACCTTTGAACAAAGATGAGTTTAAAAACGATAATCTTTGCAGAAAGATGTTACATCTTAGATGTAAGATCTTAGTGCTAAAAAACAGTCCCAAAGGAAAAATATCTACATATAAAGTACAAAATTTTTCTGGCCCTCATGTCATAAATATTAAAAATAAAGCAAATATATTTCACTTTCTTCTTAAAAAATGTCTCCGTTATTAACAGACTTTCGGTTCAATTGTGAATGGAAAGGCACTCTGATGCAAGAAAAATGATTTTCCAGCAAGCTAAAAACGCTTGATATTTCTTCGTGGAAGCTGTGTGAACACAACATCAATATACCGAAAAGATAGACTTTTGGGAAGCCAACCTGAAACAGCTTCTTAGTCAGTTAAAATTGCTTAAATTTTTTTCGCAGAACCCGTTCTGAAACAATATCAAGGGCCACACAACTGTTTTTCCACGCCCTACAACCATGGGCGTAGGCAGCATTAGGCAGGTCTTTGGCTACTATTGGCCATCTACTTTGGCTATCTTTGTCTAGGGGGGGGGGGCAGTCGATAGTGTGATGGAGTTTTATCAACTGCTTTTCCAACCATCTGCTTTTTCAGCCATATCTAATATAACTTTGAAGGTTTGGGGGGGCCGCGGCCCCCCCTTCCCTACGCCCATTCCTACAACTAGTTTTCCAGCATTTCTGAAGTTCACATAAGGAAAATATATGTTGCTAAACATATTTTATCATGGTGTATGTGTAAACCCTAAAAAAAGAAAACAAATGTTTTCACTATAAATCAACTTGGTGGAAGTGATGAAGCCTTGAGAGCCGTGGCTCATTAGAGGAAAGCCCATATAGATAGTCTCTGCGAGAGGCAAAGCTGGCATAACTTTTTCAGAATTCAACAGTAAAAGAAAATCTATAGCGTAAATACATTTTAAAGGTAAAAGAAAACTTTTTTTGTAGTTGGTATCACCATAGAGAAAATACGAAACTTTATACCAAGCCAATCCATTATTTTTTCATTGGGCCTGAGCTAAAAAAAAAAAAAAAAAAAAAAAAAAAAAAAAAAAAAAGCTGTTCTTTCGATGTTAATGAATTGCCCAACAGAATCTATGACTCCAGCCATTCAAACATTTTTGTTGTGTTTTCACTCGAAGACATTATTCAAAAATGAAATGAGTGAAAACGTTATTAGCAAAGGTTGAACACAGTCACTCTACAATCCGCAGTGCCTTTGAACACATTTTTAAACTTCTTCTTGCCATATTTTGTGAGCCTATTTAACCAATCACCTTTTTTCTTCTCATTTTCTATTTATTTTGTGATTGTATAAGTGAAATAATTGAGCATTCTGAGTTGCTACGCTATCTCATTAAATAAACGAATATGAATAAAATATAAGCTGATAAACAAAATAAAAATAAGCAAAATAATCAAACTAAGATAATTAATAACAGTTAAATGTTAAACAAAAAAAAATTAATTGTTATTTACATAATAAACTGAAAATAATTTTATTAATCAATGAAAATCTTGTTAAATTTGACCTGCAAATTTTGTTGGAGGCATGGGAAGGTGGGGGGAGGTAGCAAATGTACTTACAGGCTCTTTTTGTGACTTGGATTGGTGCTTAAATAGGTGTTGGTGCCGCCAAGTTTGGAATTAATTTTCAGTAGGAGATTTCCAATAGTGGCATCTTGGCACTTCGAAACGTTAATCCTAACTATACACTGAGTTGTAATTGTTAAGTTCAAATCACCGATATATTTGATGTCCTCTGAAAAATAATAATAAAAATTTGAATGAAAGAGAAAAGCAAAATCCACAAAGAAGAAAGTAAAAAAAGGAATGTATAAGAAGAGAACACAAGTGAAAACACGTAACAGACTTTAATTATAGATAGTTCGTCACAATATGGATAAGAATGTTTGGGTATTTTTTTGAGTGTGTATTTTTTAATGACATTGTGTAAACTAGAGAGTATACCCTCACAGTATAGAGTCTTTTACAGGGGCATAAATTGCTATGGGGCGGGGGAGTGGCAACTACCCCTCCAGACCCAAGTTAGCCCCCCCTAGACCTAAGTCTGCCTCCCACCCTGAAATTTAGTTTCTACAAAAAAATCTTGTCAAATTTAAGATAAGCATGCATGATTCAAGTATCCAGAGAAACAGGTCAGTTTATTCGTATATCCTTGTCTTTATGGTAATTTATGACTAATTTGTCAGTTTTCACTTGATTTGAAAAAATTGGCTCAAACTTCCTCCCCCCCCCCAGAATTTTGATGAAATTACGCCACTGGTCTTTTTAAACGACAAAAGAAGGAACGAAGGTTATATCTGTCACGTTGAAAAGCACCTTATCACCCCCATTTTCAAGGTAAAACAGACTAGCTATGTATACGTGCGACTTAGTTTTGAACTTATTTTAAGTTGAGTTATTATTTGTTATTATGTTGTTATGTTACATATTATTATGTTATTACGAGGTATTTTCAAGTTGAGTTATTATGCAGTGAGAATTGTTTTTTAACTTCGCACTGTCCAAATACTTAACCCCCCTCCCCCATAACGTCCAAATATATAGTCCGAATTATATATTTCCCATCTATTCTGTCAGTTGTCTTTGTTTGTCTCCCGCTAAGCTGAAAGAAACTAACGAAGAAACCGGGTCTACAGTGCGTCAATGGATGAAGAACTTAACATAGGTGCTATAGCATATAAGTACCGAGCCCGAATTGTGAATCTAAGGGAAATCGATATCGTTTTTTACATTCTCGAGATCCTTAGAATTAAGATGCCTATCAAGAACTTCACTGCATCCCGAATTGAGATTGTCTGGCACAGTCATAGCAAGTTTGCTGTACGCCGTTCTGAATTTACAATCAGACTTTTTATCCTTATTATCATTTGTCGTACAGGATATAAAATTGTGAACAGGATCTTCGCTGCAAAGGAAGTACATGGAGTGCCTTTAGCTTAGGATGATCACCAGAGTATCTTGTGCATTAGGAAGCGTTCTTGCACAGCTTAGCAGCAGGCGAATTGCTGATAATTATAAAATTGCCCCCTAAAACTTAAATTCAGTAATAGGTAAGCGCTCATAAGAAATCCTACAATTTTCACAGGAAGCTTGTTCGAGATATGTTAGAGCAGACTCTAACTATTTAGCTTCAAAACAGCTTGCTACGAATGGATAATCATCAGTAATGAACGAACCATCGAATGAATCATCTATAATGAATGAATCATCAACTGTAATGTTCTGACAAAATCCAGCGAATAATTTCAAAGTCTAATAGACTTTTTACTTTAGGTATCAAAGACTGGTCCTGAGAGTTAAGATTCTGCTGAAGCTTCGGTATAATCTTTATTTTACAAATAGGAGACCGAGCATTCTTACGGGGCTTTGATTCAGCATAAAGATACTTGACTCACTTTACCCAGATCCCACCCGGCCTCTGTGACTGTATTTGGGCTTCTTTTCTTCTAAATAGTCTTTAAATATGGCGACGATATTTGGTTCTGTCTGAATCTAGACGGAGGAGTTGGGGGAGCAGAAGGTCTGGCCATTGGAGCTGTCATACCATCTCCATCGGCCTCGAGGTCGTGTGCCACGTACCTGTCCTTCAAATGTGATTTTTTAGTAGTTAACTTGATGACATTAGTTGGATATCACCAAGCCAGCAGAGTTGCTAACTTATAATTCGGTTCGTGATAGTGCAAGAACAGTGGAAGAATTTACGGAGATCTTACTTGGATACTAGGTCAATGTAGGTGATTCCTGCTATGCTCCCTTGATAACTTAAAAAAAAGCCTTTTCGCAGTTTGGGATTGTTCAAATCTTTGGATGGCTTCTTCAAGACAATCACATAGACGGATTTTGGAGCCGACGAAGTACCTCGATTAACATTCCTTAATCAACTGGGTTATCTAGCTTAAAGTATATATCACTGACTTTCCGAGTAGGTGAAGAGGCTGTTTCACCTGACACTGGAGGTATCTCATCTGGTTCAAAATGACAGAACAGAACGGGACCACTTTGCGTCCATTGCAAAGAAAAAAAAATATCTCCGATATTATCAGTAATTTTTCGCCATCACTTGTGCGTGTGGAAACAGAACTCTAAGTTCACAATAGATTCTTGGAATGCATCAACGGGAAAGATGCCAATTACAGTTTTTGCAATCCAAGTGTTCCGAACTATCCCAGCCCAAAATATGAAATTTAGCAATACATTCTAGATCAGTTTCTCGTCCACCTTTACGAAATGAAAAATAAAACACATAGACAGAGCCAGAAGACAGAGCTTTTGTAACGACGGAAATAATCCGGGAGAGTTGAGCTTAAGAGGGGACACTAGCGCTAGTGTCAGCAAAAAAAAAAAAAAAAAAAAAAAAAAAAAAAAAAAAAGTTTGGCGACACTCGTCAATTTTTCAAGTTTTGTAATTGTTTTTTTCTGTCACAAACGACTACACTAATTTTACAAACTACACAAATTCAATCAATTATTCTTATTATTGCAAAAACAAATGCCAGGTATCGCCAATTGCTAGATGGCGTTGAGATTTTTTTTGTCTACAATTGAACCCGTTCCCCTTCTTCTGCATACTGTCAGATGCTCTCAGTAAAAACCCATTTTAATACTTAATGAAGGCACTAGTCTCTTAAGATCCAAACCGGCGGTGCTGATCTCCATTTCGTAGCAAGAATCGCTATATGACAACACAATTTTCCGCTAGCCCAGAGGTTTAAGGGAGACCTTTCACCGCAAATACAGCGGCATGGTACCTCTTCTGATTTACCTATTCAGAGTTTAAGGTAGCTTCCGAAAAATAAGAGAAAATTAGGCAGCTCCTATAAAGTTTAGTTTGACAGCACTCAACAGCAAAAATACAGCCTTGCTATTCTTTTGTCTTTACGATTATTGTTTCTTATTCAAAGTTTACTGACTTCAAAATTGGTTTGCCAAAACCCAAAAGATAGACTTTCAAGTCTTGAAAGCCTCTTGTTAAGTAGATTCAACCCCTTTCTCCAGAAGATTTGAAAAGTTTTGAAAAGCTAGTTGAGCTTTATGAAGGAAATTTCTTCCAAAACAGACATCAGTTGTTTAACAGCAAAATTGAAGCTTTGATAGTTGGGCACAACAGCTTCTGATCAAGCACTGTGGAAACGGACCGAAAGAATGTAACTTAGATTCAAAGAATACGACATACACCTGAAATGCTTGTGACAGGAATTACATTACTACTGTCCATGTAGAATATACCCTATACGGTGTGGGCTTCTGTCAGTACGGCTGAAAAAAGCTTTTATACTGTAAGGAGATTGAAACAATACCTTAGAATTTTTATAGTGGAGTCTTGGCTGAGTGAACTAGGGTATCTAACATTTACTGAGATATTTCTAGCAACACAGAAAGGAAATTGTAGCAAAAAAAGATAAAGAAAACTATATTCATTCATGTGAATTAAATCATTGAACTCTTCATAGTTAATGTCTTAACTTGAAACTACTACTACTAACAACTCACCGCAGCATCAAGCCACCTGAGGCCAACACTAGCTGTGTTGGCGCACGCTCCTCCATCCCAATCCATTCAAAGCCTCCCTTTATACACCCGCCAACGAAGTTCCCATTTGCTTTAAATCTTTATGACGTCGTCCCACCCCAGACGAGAACGACCTGCTTTCCGTTTAGCCCTAGATGGTTGGCCGAAAAGAACAATCTTCGGCAATCTGTCATCCTTCATCCGCACAATGTGCCCTAGCCACCTCAACCTTTCTTTCATTATAGCCCTAGAGAGCGGTATTGAAATACATTTTTGGTATAGCCTATTGTTTTGAAATACGGTCAGTCAGCCGGGTAGTAAGAACAATCCTTAAGTAATTTCTTTGGAAAACATCTAGTAAATCTTCATCCGCTTTTCGAAGCGCCCATGCTTCTGAGCCATATTTGAGGACTGTCATCACTGTAGCTTCTAATATACTAATTTTGGTGTGCAGACTTATCTTCTTGTTCTTTCAAACTTTATTTAACTGTGGAAAAACACCCTGAGCCTTGGCTATTCTACTTTTAACATCTTCACTTCTCCCACCAACTTTACTAATAACACTACCAAGGTAAGTGAAGCTGCCCACCAGATCAATCTTTTCATTACCCAACGTCATCTTTTCAGCTTCACTTATTCCTAGCCTTAGTGACTTAGTCTTCTTAACACTAAGTTTCAAACCTAGCAACCTGAACTCGCAAAACCTCTAGAACGTCATTCATTTTGCTCACATTTTCATCTAGAATGCTTAAATTATCAGCATAATCTAAGTCCAGGAGACTTTTTTCTCCCTATTTGATTCCGTGGTCTCCCATTGCCTTTCCTGTGATCCTTAAGACAAAGTCCATCAAAATAATCATATAAAGTAAACCCTGCTTCACTCCTGATTTAATACAAAATCAGCTGCTAACCTCATTTCCTACCTTAACCACAGCAGTGTTATTCTCGAACACAGCACTAATCACTTTAATGTATTTGTCTGGGATACAATACAAGGATAAAACCGCTACTAAAGCTCTTCTATCAACACAATCGAACGCTTGCTCATAATCTATAAAACTGAGGACCAAAGGTGTTTGAAAACTCAGGCGCTTCTCAATTATTAGCCTAAGAGGGAAAATTTTGTCGACACATCCTCTACCTTTTCTAAAACCGCACTGTTCATCTCTTAAATCTTTGTCTACGGCATCTCTAAGTCTAAAAAGTATCATATTGCTAAGTAATTTACTACCTACAGAGACCAGACTAATGGCTCGATAATTACCACACTCACTTTTATCACCTTTCTTATAAAGTGGCTTCATTAAGGTTTTCCTTGAATCGCTAGGTACTTCCCCTTTTTCAAAAATCATATTCATAATCTTCAGTAACTTATTTCTAACCTCAGTCACCATATTTAAGAAACTCATTTACCACCCTATCAGCACCAGTAGCCTTATTATTTTTTAATTCTTTAAGTACTGTCGCTAATTCTTCCTCACAAAACAAATCTTCCTTCACATCCAAAGTATCAAAACTTTTTCATTTTCCTCTATATATTTTCCTGCAACTCTATCGCGGTTAAGCAAAGTCTCAAAATGTTCGGCCCATCTCTCTTTAGTTCTTTCCTTAACGCTAATTACGGCCCAATTCCTATCTTTAACTGAGCCAAGTCCGGATTGACTGCTCCCTATGAATTTGTTAACATGCCAGTACAATATTTTGCTATTAGGCCGTTTAGCTGCATCTTCCAGATCCTCGGCAATTTTATCGAAGGCCTCCACTTCACACCTCCTTAGTTCATATTTTAATGTTTTCTCCATTTTCTTTACATATGATCTATCACTCAGATAATTCCTGTAAAAGTCCTTTCTCCTTTCTATTAAACACAAAGTTTTTTCACTAATATTCTTAGCTGCAGTCCTAGCTTTCTTCCTTAAGACACCTTCAGCAACTTCACAAATTATTCTTCTAAAATTATTCCAACCATCTTCCACATTATCAAATTTTAATCTCTCAAGTTTAGTATTTAACTGTTCCTAGAAGTTTCTCTCAAATTCTCATCCTGGAGTCTACCAATATCATAACATCCCAGGAGGTAGTTACCCTTCAATTATTTCTGCTTTAAATTAACCCTCGACACTACTAGATAGTGATCTTTACTTTTAACATCAATAACAGCACTCCTATATACCCTAGCAACTTGAAACATGCCTATTTTTGTATTGTATACTTTGTATATTTGCCGTAAAATGGTGAAAACAACGGTTGACAGCAATCTAGTGCGATGGCGATGTTTTGCATCCTTGTTTGACAGCACTTTGTGGGTAGTCCCAGTTCTTTAACTTTTTTTTTATTGCCAGTACCCTTTGCGACAATTGGAATAAGTCATTAGTATTATCGATGAATAAATTATAACAAAATGGCAAACAATCAAATTTAGAATCACTGTTTTACAGAATGATCTATTTCATTAGCAATAAATTAATGTTAAAGAGAAGGTTACAGTTAAAGACGATAAGGGGAAGAAGATCAAAAGAAGATAAGAGGGGATTCAAGAGAAAGAAAAGAGACTAAAGGACGAAAAAATAACCTAAATGAAAGAAAATAGGACATAATAGAAAAAATGATGAAGAGAAATGGAGGAAAAAAGGATAAAGATAAATAGAAGAAAATAAAGGGAAGCATGAAAAAATAAGTGAAGGAAATGACAAAGGAAAGGAAGGAATAGAGAGCAAAAGAAATAAAGGAAACCAAGAAGGAGACGGTAAAGAGAGATGAGTGACTAAAGAAACATAAAAATTTAGGGAAAAACAGTTCATTATTAAAAAAATGAAAGTATCAAAAGAGAAAAAAAAATATTTCAAAAGAGCAAAAAAAAGTAAATAATAGTTTGTACTTACGATAAATTTCCGCTCCCTTTTTTGGTATAATGACGAAAACAAAATTCAGCTTATTATTCATCCTTTGATATTCAGAGAGAGCCTTTTCAACAGCTTTAGCATCCTCATAACATGTAGCATTAAAGCATTGGTCGTTTACAGCCATGCCAAAGGACCTTGCCATTGTTTTAAGTCTATCAAAAAACTTCCTAAAAGAAAATGATGAAGTGATGACGATGATGTCATGGCAATGACGTCATAACCAAAAAAAAAAAAGGAAATGACGAAGCAAAACCAAATAAACATGAAATACATTGGCGTACACAACGGAAACATGTTATGGCGAGAGCCATTGAACCATAAATACAAAGCGTATGGGTAGCTTATAACAGTAAAAACTGGCGCTAGTGTTGAAAAACTCCATCTGGCCTTTGGCATTTGCCAACACAGTAATAACAAGAACAATTAATTTATTTTGCGTTGTTTGTAAAATAAGCATGATAATAAGAGTCTAATCTCATTTCCTGACAGAAAAACGATTATCAAACTAGAAAAATGTCAATTAATGCGAAACACCAAGTGGCATAGCAATTACCAGTTTTTGCTCTTTAATCAATTTAACGTCTTTTCCTACCGTGTCTGTTCAAAGATATTTGATTATCGAAGGAAGTCCAGTTTCTAACAGCGATTCCGACTAAGCTTCGAAATATATACAAATATTTTTGCAATTACCAGTTTTTTCCTCTTTACACAAATTCATGTCTTTTCATACTTCAGTCTGTACACAGATATTTGATTATTATAGCTAGTCCTATTTCTCATAAGAAGGGTAATAAACTTCAAACTTTTGGCTTTCTTTTTTAAGGTTTTTGAATTGTTGTAATCGCTCAAAATTTTTTAATTATTGGAGCTAGCCCGATTTCTAAAAACGATGTGTACTAAGCTTGAAACTTTTGGTTTTCTTTTTGAAGGTTTTAGAATTGTTATAATCCCTTGTCAAAATATCGAATCATCATTTGTAATCATTGAGTTTTCGGTTTTTTGAAAGTTTTTTTTAAAATTAATTTCTGTTCGTTTTATATTTACAGTCTTTTCAGGGAAAAAGTAAATAATACTTTGAATCTTTTCGTTTTTTTTAAGACTTTATAGTTTTGCCTGCTATTTGTATGCTGGAGAAAAATTTTCAGCAATTTTTAACAATGTACACCCTTTTAAAAATCTGGACACAAATAGTAGTGTTTAATTTAATTTCATACCTCCTCTAGTTGACCTGAAATAGAAAACTTGATACCATTCGCAAAAAAATACTGTTTACTTTCTTTGATAGCTTGGATACACTTACACTATTTTGATTTGGTTAAATTTTAAGAGCAGAAATGGGAGGTTTGGCGTGGGAGGGTAGGAGTGGAAGGGGGATTAGTTTCCCTCAAATCACTTTCGACTATTAAAGGGGAATCACCCCTTTCTATGTTCAATCGAATGAGCCCTTTTCGAAGTTCCCACGACTACTCCTTCGATATGAAGTGCCCTGGTCTAAACAACAACAACAACAAAAATAATACATTATACCCACTTCGATCTTTACTACAAAAATGTCAAGCCTTCCAATCACTGTCGACTATTAAAAAGGGCACTAGGCCTTTCGATTTCCAATCGAATGAGCCCTTTTGGAAACGACAACGCTTTCTATAAACACCTTAAATGCCCCCAAGGCATAAATTACAACCCTTACTCTAATGTCTATTAGGGTGGTTGTCATCCTATAAGACCGAATTTACAGAACTTTCAACTACGTTAAACAACATGGCTATCTCAAAATTTTAATCGGATGTGTTTGGGGAAATGGTGGGCTTGAGAGGGGCGGTAGTCGCACTCCAATAACTTTCAACAATTAAAAATAGCCCTAGCTCTTTCAATTTCCAATCAAATGAGCCCTTTTGAAGTTTCTATGCCAAAACTTTCAATAAAAATCATATATGCCCCCAGGGCATAACTTACAACCCTTGCCCTGAGTGCTCTGGGGGCAAGCACTCAGGGCAAGGGTTATACTAATCTATATAAACTTTATATGCCCCAAGGGCATAACTTACAACCCTTGCACTGAGGGCTCTGAGGGGGTTATCATCCTAAAAGACCTAATTTCAAGAACTTTCAACTACGTTGAACAAAATGGATATCTAAAAATTTTGATTGGATGTGTTTGGGAAAATAAAGGGGTTGAGAGGGGCGTTTGTCGCTCTCCAATCACTTTCAACTATTAATAAAAAAGGCACTAGCCCTTTCAATTTCCAATTGAATGAGCCCTTTTGAAGTTTCTACGCTTTCAATAAAAACCTTATACGCCCCCAGGGCATAACTTACAACCCTTGCCCTGAGGGATGTGGGAGCGGGAGGGGTTGTCATCTTTAAAGACCTAATTTACAAAACTTTCAACTACGTTGAATAAATTGACTATCTAAAATATTGATTGGATGTGTTTGGAGAAAATATGGGCTTGAGAGGTGGGTTAGTTGCCTTCAAATCACTTTCGACTATTAAAAAGGGCACTAGCCGTTTGAATTTCCAATCGAATGAGACCTTTTTCAAGTTTCTAAGACAAAGATTTCAATAAAAACCTTATATAAACCCAGGGCATTACTTATAACCCTTGCCCTGAAGACTGTGGATGGGAGTGTCCGGCTCAAAGGTATAACTTCCTGAACTTTGAACTGCGTGGAACAAAATGGCTATCTCAAAATCTTTATTGTAGGTGTTTGGGGAAATGGTGGGCGTGGATGGGGTTGTTAGTTGCTTTACAATCACTTTCGACTATTAAAAAGGGCACTAGCCATTTCAATTTCCAATCGAATGAGTCCTTTTGAAGTTTCTACGAAAACGTGTTATATAAAAACCTTATATGCCCCCTGGGCATGATTTACAACCGTTGCCCTGAGGGCTGTGGGGGGCTGGGGGGTTGTCATCCTCAAAGACCTAATTTCCAGAAAATGAAACTACGTTGAATAAAATGGCTATCTCAAAGTTTTGATTAGATGTGTTTGGGGAAAGGCAGGCGTGAGAGGCAGGTTAGTTGCCCTTTAATCACTTTCGACTATTTAAAAGGGCAGTAGCCCTTTGAATTTCCAATCGAATGAGCCTTTTTTAAAGTTTCTACTACAACGCCTTCTATAAAAAACCTTATATGCCCCCAGGGCATAACTTACAACCCTTGCCCTAACAGGGACTATCCTCAAAAATATAATTTCTATCTGGAAATCAACTACACTGAACAAATTGGCTATCTAAAAATTTTGATTGGATGTTTTTCGGGAAATGGTGGGCGTGGAAGGGGTGTTAGTCATCTTCAAATCACTTTCAACTATTAAAAAGGGCACAAGCTACTCCAATTTCCAATTGAATGAGCGCTTTTTGAAACTTCTACGCCAACTTCTTGGATACGAAGTGTCCTGTTCTAAAGGAAAAGAATAATAAATAATTTATTGTGCCAACATCGTTCTTATACTCCCCGGGCATAACTTAATACACTTCCCCTGAGGACTGTGGGGGAGTGTTCTCCTCTTTACTTAGCCCTCGTTTCTTGTCTCGTTCTCGAGTGTCCCCGTTCTTTACTTAGGCAGCGCGATCCTATGCCTATGGTTTATGCAACAACTTTCTATATAAACCTTATATTCCCCCAGGGCATAACATGCAACCCTTGCACTGAGGGTTCTAAGGGGGTTATCATCCTAAAACACCTAATTTCTAGAACGTTCAACTACGTTGAACAAAATGGATATCTCAAAATTTGGATTGGATGTGTTTTGGAAAATGGTGGGCGTGAGAGGGGCGTTGATCGCTATCCAATAACTTTTAACTATTAAAAAAGGCCCTTTCAATTTCCAATTGAATGAGCCCTTTTGAAATTTCTACGCTTTCAATAAAACTTTATATGCCCCCAGGGCACAACTTTCAACCCATGCACAGAGGGATCTATCATCCTAAAAGACCTAATTTCTAGAACGTTCAACTACGTTGAACAAAATGGATATATCAAAATTTTGATTCGATGTGTTTTGGAAATGGTGGGCTTGAGAGGGGCTTTAGTCGCTATCCAATCACTTTCAACTATTAAAAAAGGCACTAGCCCTTTCAATTTCCAATTGAATGAGCTCTTTTTAAGTTTCTGCGACAGTGCTTTCAATAAAAACTTTATATGCCCCAGGGCATAACTTACAACCCTTTTACTGAGGGCTCTGAGGGGGGGTTATCATCTTAAAAGACCTAATTTCCAGAACTTTCAACTACGTTGAACAAAATCGATCTCAAAATTTTAATTCGACGTGTTTGGGAAAATGGTGGGCGTGAGAGGGGTGCTAGTCGCTATCCAATCACTTTCAACTATTAAAAAAGGCACTAGCCATTTAAATTTCCAATTGAATGAGCCCTTTGAAGTTTCTACGACAACACTGTCAATAAAAACTTTATATGCCCCTAGGACTTAACTTACAACCTTTGCCCTGAAGGCAGTGGGGGGAGGGGTTGTCATTCTTGAAGACCTAATTTCTAAAATTTCCATGTTGAATAAAATGGCAATCTAAAAATTTTGATTGGATGTGTTTGGGGAAAAGATGGGCGTGAGAGGGGAGTTAGTAGACCTCAAATCACTTTCGACTATAAAAAAGGGTAGTATCCCTTTGAATTTCAAATCGAATTAGCCCCTTTTCAAGTTTCTACGACAAAGATTTCAATAAAAACCTTATATACCCCCAGGGCATTACTTATAATCCTTGCCCTAAGGGTTGTGGGGGAGTGTTCTCCTCAAAAATATGTTTTCTATCTGGAAATCAACTATGCTGAACAAAATGGCTATCTCAAAATTCTTAATGGATGTGTTTGGGGGAATGATGGGTGTGGGGGGGGGGGGGCTAGTTGCCCTCCAATCACTTTCGACTATTAAAAAGGGCACTTACCCTTTGAATTTCCGATCGAATGAGCTTTTTTTGAAGTTTCTACGACAACGCCTTCTTTAAAAACCGTATATGCCCCAAGGGCATAACTTAAAACCCTTGCCCTGAAGGCTGTAGAGGAGTATCCTCCACAAGAAAAATTTTCTATATGGAAATCAACTACACGGAACAACATGGCTATCTCAAAATTTTGATTGGATGTGTTTGAGGAAATGATGGGCGTGGGGGGCGAATTGCCCCCCAATCAAATTCGACAATTAAAAAGGGCACTAGCGCTTTGAATTTCAAATCGAATGAGCATTTCTTGAAGTTTCTACGACACCGCCTTCTATAAAAACCTTATATGCCCCCAGGGCATAACTTAAAACTCTTGCCCTGAGGGTTGTGGGGGAGTGTCCTCCTCAAAACATATTTTCTATCTGGGAATCAACTATGCTGAACAAAATGGCTATCTTAAAATTTTGATTGGATGTGTTTGGGGGAATGAAGGGCGTAGGGAAGGAGCGGGGGCTAGTTGCCCTCCAATCACTTTCGACTATTAAAAAGGGTACTAGCCCTTTGAATTTCCAATCGAATGAGTCTGTTTTGAAATTTCTCGGACAACGCCTTCTATAAAAACCTTATATGCCCCCAGGGCATAAGTTAAAGCCCTTGCCCTAAGGGTTGTGGGGGAGTTTCCTCCTCAAAAACATATTTTCTATCGGGAAATCAACTACGCTGAACAAAATCACTATCTCAAACTTTTGATTGGATGTGTTTGGGGGAACGATAGGCGTGGGGGGGGGGGGGCCGAGGTGCCCTCTAATCACTTTCTACTATTAGAAAGGGCATAAGCCACTCCAATTTCCAATCGAATGAGCCCTTTTCGAAGTTTCTACGACAACTCCTTTGATACAAAGTGCCCGGGTATGGAGAAAAAACAAAAACAAAAAAAAAACACATTGTGCCCACATTGTTTTTTACTTAGGCAGCGCTAGCGCGCTGGCTATGAAAAATTTCAAGTCTTCCAATCGCTTTCGACTATTAAAAAGGGCACTAGAGCTTTCGATTTCCAATCGAATGAGCTTTTTTTTTAGTTTATACGACAAAGCTTTCTATAAACCCCTTATATGCCCCCAGGACATAAATTACAAACCTTACCTTAAGGGCTGAGGGGGCGGGGGGGGGGGGGGTTGTCATCCTCTAAGACATAATTTCCAGTACTTTCAACTATGTTAAACAAAACGGCTATATCAAAATTTTGATTGGATGTGTTTGGGAAAATGGTGGGCGTGAGAGGGGCGTTAGTCACTCTCCAATCACTTTCGACTATTAGCAAGGGCCCTCTAGCCCTCTCAATTTCCAATTGAATGAGCCCCCTTTGAAGTTTTTAGGACAACTACCTATAAAAACCTTACATGCCTCCAGGGCATAACTCACAACCTTTGGCCTGGGGGCTCTGGGGTGTGTCATCCTTAAATACATATTTTACAGAACTTTCAACTACGTTGAACAAAATAGCTTCGTCGAAACTGTGATTGAATGTGTTTGGGGAAATGGTGGGCATGAGAGGGGGGTTAATTACTCTCCCCTCACTTTCGACTAACCCTTGCACTGAGGGCTCTGATGGGCTTATCATCCTAAAAGACCTAATTTCCAGAACTTTCGACTACGTTGAACAAAATGAATATCTCAAAAATTTGATTGGAAGCGTTTGGGGAAAATGGTGGGCGTGAGAGGGGTTAGTCGCCCTTCATTCACTTTCGACTATTAAAAGGTCACTAGCCCTTTCAATTTCTAATTGAATGAGCCTTTTTTGAAGTTTCTACAACATTGTTTTGTATAAAACCTTATATGCCCCCAGGGCATAACATACAACCCTTGCCCTGAGAAATTTTGAATTGGATGTGTTTGTGGAAAAGGTGAGCGTGACAGGGGGGTTAGTTGGCCTCAAATCACTTTCGAGACTATTAAAAAATGGCAATAGCCCTTTTAATTTCCACTGGAATGAGCCCTTTTTCAAGTTTCTACGACAAATATTTCAATAAAAACTTATGTGCCCCCAGAGTATAACTTATAACCCTTGCCCTGAAGATTGTGGGGGGAGTGTTCTAATCAAAGGTATAATTTCCTGAACTTTAAACTGCGAGGAACAAAATGGCTATCTTCCAATCAGCAGCTTTCCAATCACTTTCGACCATAAAAAGAGCACTAGCCATTCCAATTTCCAATCGAATGAGCCCTTTTCGAAGTTTCTACGACAACTCCTTTGATTCAAAGTGCCCTGGTATTAAAGAAATTTATAATAATACGTTGTGTCAACATTGTTCTTTATTCAGACAGCGCGATTGTGCTGCCTATGAAAAGGGATATGTCTATTTAGCCCCTAACACTAGACACCAATAAACGATTCTTACTCTTTTGCGCTTTGAAGTACCAAGGACATCAAAATGGATACCCCCTGGTTCAGTTTTTGGTCTAATTTTACACCCTGGTTCAGTTTTCGGTCTAGTAATGCCTAAAAATCGGGATTTACTGCGATTTTCATCTATATCTTTTCCTTGTGCAAATTCTCCATTCTTGCAGCAATTGAATCGTGAAAAGACAAGCAGAAACTTTTCTTGTTTACAAACAAGCCCATCCAAACGGTTGCAACGCCCACTTTATGTGCACCTGATCATTGAGCAATAAGGGTGATACAACCACTATGTTTAAACAGGTCATTGTCAGGCTAAAAAATACAGGCTAGTGAGATTAAATAAAATAAATAATAGAAGTGTAGAAAATTAAAACAGTGAATATTAAGCAATAAAAGTAACAATATAGTCTAAATTGTCTTTCCAAAAAATGTTTTTGTAGGTAAATCAACTTGAAATTTTTAATCTTTAATCAGAAAATCAGAAAAAATTACACTTCTAGAGCCCTATGAGGATATATACGTTTGCTTATTATTGGCTCATTTTCACAGAAGCTCCTTATTTTCTAACTTGGCACGCATTAAGCGTAAAACTACTTAATTGCATTATTTTAATTGCTTCATTGAGGTTACTAAATTGCTTAATTGCTTAATTGAAGTTATTTTTTTGTTAAACTGAGATCCCTGGTCTTTCTACTCTTTTAAGACATCTGGGAATTTCCCATTTGGAAGTGGGAAGTTCCCACTAAACCAATTTAAAGAATCCAGATTTTATTTTTTCCTCATTACTTTACTGATTTCCGCATAATCAATAGCCCACTGCACTGCAATAAGCACTGCAATAAGCTATTAGTGACGTAATTAGTTACATACAGTAAGCTATTAGTGACGTGCAATAAGCTATTAGTGACGTAACTGCACTGCAATAAGCTATTTTTGTTAACAATGCCAGTAGAGTTTCCAATGGAAAGAAAAGCTGACATTTAAAACTAAGGCAAAGAAGGTAGAGAATACGACATTGGACTCTACAGTCATTAACAGCGGTGCTGATCTACTTTTCAAAGACCTTTTGCCAAGAAGTGCAATTAGGTTAGGGGACAGCCAACCCTGTGCTTTCGAATAATCTTCCTGTTTACCTTCCCCAGATTTCTCTATGTACACATTTGGAGCTCGGTTGGCTCTGGCCGGGGTTAAAATCACACCACTGACCCTCTTTCTAAACCAAATAACCGGCGAAGCCAGGAGTCGAACCCCTTCCTCACAGACGAATTGACTTGCTATGGCGGGGCGGGGTTTCCCAATTAATAGACATTTCATGAGGTCATTGATTCACCACATGAAGAAAGGCGTGAAATTTGTTGCTTGTTTTAAAACCAAAAGGCTCATGATTTGAATATGGAACTAGAAAACCTCAGCCTATATTCGCTCTCCGAACCTGTCCAATTCTCATCTCATAAATCTCGGTCAAACCACTTTTCACAAATTGCAAATATGGAAAGCTAAACAACGCCAATTTTCATTCGTTTATCTCAATCATTCACTTCATCCAGAATTTACAGGGTGATTTTGACTGGTGGTTTTCAACTTATAGTCTTTTAATTAAATAAATTTGGTTAAATGCATCCAACTAATTTCTACTTATTATCGGTTATTATTAATAGTGACTACATATATGCATATAACAAGAAGAAAAAACTCACTTTAATTCGAAGTCCTTGGTCCTTGAGACGTCCAAAACTCCCCAATGTTCGAGAGCAGCAGGGAACAGAAACTTTTTATTACGCATATCCCATTTGCCATCTCTCGGAATCACCTGTTGGCTGTTTCCAACTGTCACTCTGGGAGCTTCTAAAATTCGGCCGTCAACCTAGAACAAAAAAGTCTTAATTTTTCAAAAACAAAAGTCAATTTTACTTTATATACTTTGTAAGTGTCTGTAACAGCAGGCCAATTATTAGATAAAATAACTACGTTATGAATGTCAACAGGCAATGGTTTCACATGCTAACAGAAGAATACACCTTTTTTTTCACAATTCATAAAACAATCGTTACTTATAGGTAACTATGAGAGGGGACGCTGGCGGTAGTTTCGGCGAAAAAAGCCCCATAAACACTAAATAAAATTTGGTGACACTTTTTGCAATCATTTTTTTCTGTCACGAACTGCTGCATTAATTTTATAAACTACACAAATTGAATAAATTATTCTTATTATTGCACTAAAAAAATGCCAGGTATCGCCGAATGCTAGATGGCGTTGAGATTTTTTTTCGACATACACCCGCTCCCACCCTTCTGCATACTGTCAGATGCTCTTGGTAAAAACCCACGATTTTAATACTTAGTAAAAGCAAGTTTGACGACACTAGACCCTTAAGATCCAAACCGGCGGGGCTGATCTCCGTTCCGTTTCTTCAGCCAGTAAGTGCAATGGGGAGTGGGTGCCGGCCATCCTCTGCTTTTGCACAACCTTCCTGCTTATCTTCCCTGGATTTCTCCAGAAACCCATTTAAAGCTGGGCTGAACTGGGGGGATGGATTACGACGATGGTGGGAGGATGACGTAAGAAAGATTTAAGGAAAATGGGAACTTCGTGGGAGGGTACAAAGAGCGAGGCTTTGAAAAGATTTGGATGGAGGAGGACCGTGGGTAGCCGTGTTGGCCTCAAGCGGCTTGATGATGCAGTGAGTAATTAGTAGTAATAATATATAATATTATCATATTAAATATAAACCTTTGTAATATCATTTTATTAGTGTTAGCATTGTTGCCACTTTCTTAGTGCTGCACTATAATAATTTATGTGTAGTAGGTTGCTGAAATAATATATAAATACCTGGGCCATTTGGTTTGACATCGAAATTCCGAAGTTTTTGGCCACAGGGCCACATCCTTGCATTTTGTGAATTGACTCTTCAATTCTTTTCTTCCTTTGAGCCGGTGGTTTTGCTGCAGCCTTAATCATTTCACTTGTTTGGATATCATTTAGCTTACCTCGCATTACTTGACCAGGTTTGATTGTACAGCACTTGAAAAAGGGAAAAATATAAAAAAAAAACATATTTAAAACAATCATTCAGTGTAAAGAGTAAGACCATAGTGCAGTTTCTTTTTAGTATATGGTCAATTTTTCCCCCTAAGCTTGATGACTTCATTTTCACTTAAATACTAATAATGTGTTTTACCCCCTCCCCCTCCTTTGCAATTGGTTTGCATGAGCATTATTTATATTCCGCATAATGTAAAAACTGTATTTATTATTCTTCGATTTCCCGTCGCTATTGTTTTCGCGGTATATTCACCCACTTTCAAATGGGTAAGCAGTTAAATCTAGTGCAAATACGGGGAGCGTCGGGTGATTTTTCCTCGACGGCAAAAAGCACTCCTGGCAGTGCATTAGGATAGCGACAACTGTGCTACTGGGACGTTTGTTCTGTCTACAAATATTTGTTTGTTTTTTTACTAGATAAGTGCGCAACTAATAAGTCCTTAGGAAATGCTAATAATGTGTAATATTTGTTCCCACTTCATATCCATTTTTCTAATACCTCTCCTTTTGTAGTTGAAGCTACAATCTTCTACAGCTTTGTAGATGAGGGAATTACGAAATATGGAGGTTAGACGTTTTATTGATTTAACATGGGAAGATAGGGATTAAAAAAAATACCAGTCTGGCCATTTAAAAAGAAGAAAATTTCAAATAAAATTTAATAATTGGTATAATTGATTGAATTATTTTAAGGCAAAATCTAGTAAGCACAAAGCAGAACTCGGTAAGCTTAAGAATATTTTGGTACGTTAATAGGCCAGTTAGCTTTAATCTGATAGGCAGGCCTCCCACTAGATTTTTGTGTGAAAATTATGAACTTTTGACCACAGAAATATGAACTTTAGAAAACCTTTGATTGCTCTTTTTATGAACCTAAATTTACAATATGTGCACCACAGAAACTGTCCGTGGACACAAAAAGTGGCAGTTGGTGTTTTCATTACTGGTGCACATATTATTCTTGTTTTTTTTTTTTTCATGAGTTCAGTAAAATGCATTTAATTTGTATAAAATTACAAAATAAAATAGTAAAAAAAAGTCCACTCTACTTGTTCCTTTTTTTGGCAAAATATGACGAAATTAAGGACGACTTTCGTTTGTTTACCCTGCTCTGTATCCGCTCAACCTCTCTGGCTCCTCATCTTCTTTGCGCATCTTCCGGCTCAACGCCTCGATC
Organism: Artemia sp. Qi Xiang Cuo; assembly: GCF_049724085.1. Classification (NCBI taxonomy): domain Eukaryota; kingdom Metazoa; phylum Arthropoda; class Branchiopoda; order Anostraca; family Artemiidae; genus Artemia; species Artemia sp. Qi Xiang Cuo. The sequence goes on from NC_142810.1 coordinate 60,212,034, forward strand.
ATACTTTGTGCGAGGCTTATTTCTACAAAGTCTTTGGCATCTATGGTTTTTTTTTTAGCTTCTCATTAGCTTCTTGAAGAAGCCTTTCTACTACTTGTCTCTTCTCCTTTTCAACTGACATCTTCTCAACCAAATCTTTTTCCAGGTGTTCAATGGTCTTCTTCTCAGATAACATCCTCTTTTTTTCTAATCTTCTTCTTTCTTTTTGGACTCCTCTTCAGCCTGTCTAGATCGCTCAGCTTCCAGGTACAGTTTATAGCTCTGGCACGCATTTCGCCCCAAATTCAACAGCTCTCTGGTAATAGGGACTATCTCGGGCTTGTTCACAAACTTCTTTAGAGCGTCAGAGACTATCAGTCTAGCATTGAGCATTTTGACTCTCATCAACGATTTTTCTACGTTATTGATCTGTCCTGATTAGGAAAAATCCTGACCAACGTCAGCGTCCCCATGCGACATGCTGAGAAATGCTTTTACTATCTTTGAAACAAGGGGAAATTTGTCTGTTCTTGATGGTTTTTTAGTGTAAAAACCGAGTTCCATAAAACATCAATCCTCGCTGAAGTCATGTTCTTAGGCAAACTCGGTTCCAGCTGGAGCAAGTTCCATTTGTCAATGGCAGCTTCAGTATTCCCATGGAAAGTCATAAATCCAACGATTTTCACAAAGTCGCTTGTTCTTGCCTCAGGATTCGAATCATCCAGCAGCAGGCACCGGAAATGCTGAAGGGCACATTGACCTAGTGATTTCTCTTCAATATGGCGGCAAGCGGACAGGTTCTGGCACTACTTCTGAAGTTCAGAGCATCAACTTGTTGTACCTTCGACAGGCATTCTTCCACACCGTCATCGCATGCTACTTTATCGGATGGAAGAAAATCCCCACTTGAATGGGAGAGTTCAGAAAAAGTGTTTTTTTTTTCCCTTCTGAATATCAGGCAAAGCACTTTGCTTGACAAAACGGCTGGTGGTCATCATTACTAGTATACGCATTCCGTCATACAGAATGTGGATAAGTGGTTCATCACGTTGAAAGAACTCTGTGAACTGAGCAAATAGCTTTCCGAAAGATATGACAAAGAGGCCTAACGCTTTGGTTGTGGTACACTGGAGACTGCTATATAACTCTCGGTATCCGCTAGACTTCATCAATTCTGGTCTTTTCTTAGGGATGAATTTCAGGAAATACTCATCGAGAGCATCCCATTGCTCATCAAGTCTCTCAGCTGAAATAACGAGGGTTAGCCATCGACTTGGCACATGTTTCAGGAAACGATGTAGAGGAAGCTTGAGATTCTTCTGGATGGTACCAAAGTCTTCTAAACGGGCAGGCCAACCACTAAATAAGTAGAAAATTCGAATCGCAAAATCAGAAACTCGGATCCGTAATGGTCCAAATCTTTCAAAAAAGCGTTGTAGACTATGTGTATGTTGCCTGTCCCAATATCACCTAGGTCTCGGTCGCTGCGCACAGTTCTAATTTCGGAATCAAATAGCCTCCGAACTTTCTTGTTGACATTAGGTCCGTCACTCCTCATCATCAAGACTTGACGGAGATCAAGGTTAGCATTCTTTAGAGCTTGTAGTAGGTGCTGCTTTAAATCTTCCGCTTTTGCGTGTCCTATGAAAAAGGACTGTAGGTGGCGTACAGAGACTCTTTCTTCGGTCTCCGACCAGTATCTAATCATGATATTCAACTCCTTTGCACCTTTGGCATTTGTAGTCTCATCGTAAAGCAACGCCAAGTAAGAAGATCCAATGTCGCGTAGAAGGTCCTTGCGAAAATGGGGCGACAGCGCCTCTGTTATGAGGTATGATACCTTGGACTCTCCAAGGCTGAGTTCCGCCGACACTTCACCAGGGAACATAGCTTTAAAAATGTTCGCAATGCCATAGCAGGGAGCAGTGCTCATATCACGGATGACATTATTCATGGCCCAAATGAGCTCTGACTTTAGGACCTGGTCCTTTCTAGAAATCGAATTTATTTCGGGGTTTGACGAGCTAGTTGTCTGCAAGACAAGCTGGAGCGGGTCCAATTTCGCTCTAAGATTCGAAACATGCTTTTCGCCGTCTGAGTGTTAGATTATAGAGTTCCATCCTCTAATGAACATAAAGCTCTTGTTACACACTTTGCAGAAAGCTTCTTCGTCACTATTAACACTGCCTACACACCAATCACCATCCAAGCCCTTAGTATTGTCCTCTTTTTTTTTACCATGCGCTATTAAACTTGCATCTGCCCATTTTTAGCTCTTAAGTAGCAACCGAGCAACCATTGACACAAAGCAAAAAAAAAAAACATTAATATAGCAGCAAACCTTTCCTAAAAAAAAAAGGTTTGTCCACCGATCAGCTTGTGATTGCGACCTCATGGTTTGATCGCATTGGAGTATCCAAACTTTTTACTGCGTTTGGTATCGATACCAACATAAAGTACGTTCCCATTCACGAAATAGCTCGCTTGCTCGGGCCGATGCAATCAGAAGCACTTTCGTTCTTCCACGCATTTACAGGATGTGACACCCTTTCTTCTTTTATCCACCACTCAAAGAGGCAGTTCCTTGCGACTTGGAAAAATATACCAGGACTGACGGAGACTTTACCTCAACTAAAGAACCAGCCTTCCCAAACAACAGAACTGCAAGTATACAACCTTGAACGCTTTGTCATGAAGACATACGACGTAAAACAAGACTGCAACGACGTGAATGAATTTAGGAAAGAAACCTTTCTACGACGAAAGACCAAGAACATGCAGAGGCTTCCTCCAGCTAGTGCTTCACTTTTACAACATATCCTTAGAGCTGCACTACAGTCAGGTCATGTGTGGAGTCACAGCCTGGAATCAACACCCACCTTTCCCAGTTTTTCTGATTTGGCTGGGTCAGAGGTACCGATGGAAAGTGGCTTCCCAATTGGTTAGGTTCCCTTTCACCAACGTCAAAAGTCTGTCGCGAGACAGTGCGTTGTGGTTACAAAAAAGGGTGTGAAAGGAGACAGAGCTGCAGGAAATTTGACCTTGACTGTAGTCCAGTATGCTTTTGCAAATCAAAGTGTTTTAATTGTTGAACATGGGACTTTTTTTTTACGAGAAGATTCGATTGATCTCTTTGTGTTCCTGATAAAATATATTTCTTAAATCCATTCGTTTAACTTCTGTTGATTCATTTACAATAGATAAAGAGATGAAGAGTGAACACGTATTTAACTGATTTTGGTTTAGCAAATGTAAACAAAGGCCAGAAATTGGACGCCACTTGATCTCATACTAACGCAATTTGTACTGTACGGACTGTGCTACTATTAGGCGTTTCAGAGTGACAGAACGATATTTAAAACTGCTATATTAATGACATTGGGATCAGGAACCTCGCGCGATTCGTAAAACTGACATTTTCTTCCACCATCTTCGATTTTAGACCCCAAGCGGATCAACAGTACAACTATGGTATATTTATGTGCATATAGCCTACGTGTTTTCAGAATCTGAAAGTATCAATTGCTCCTTATCCGCCCATTTGAAGTCATTACTTCTTGTTTTAATGAAATTTGTATTTTTTCGACCGCCATCTTGAATCTGAAACACCTAGCAACACTACGGTGCAACTTAGGTTAGTTTTAGGTTCATATTCGGAACTTCTGCCATCGACTACCCCATACTAGCCTATTTGAGTGGTCATATCTTTTCATTTAGACAAACTCATATTTTCGACCACCAACTTGGATTTGAGGTACCTAGCGGAACCCAGGCACAACTTATGTTATTTTTAAGCTCATATTCGGAGCCTGTGTCATTGATCACCCCATACTATCCTATTTGAACGGCCATGCCTTCTCATTTTGAGAAACTCGCCATCTTGGACTGCAAGCCACCTAACGGCGTTCCGAGGAAAAATTTCGCTTGCGTAATCAAGCAACATTAAAGAGCATGCTCGAAAGAACATCTCACCCAATTTTGGTGTTATCCTCAAACACGGAAGTATTTTGGTGCTTTTCGCACGCACTAATGCTCATACTTATAGAAAGAAGTTTGTATCAACAAAAATAGTGACGTAATAAACATTGTCGGATGCCATATATATCTCGCATGACGATATCCGTCATGCTTCTGGATACCATGCATCCGTCATCCCTCAAACATTGCGGTTGCCATATATGTCCGGCCTGACGAAGACCTTTCGATAAAAAAAATTATTTTTACAATTTTCAATAAATTTAGTACAACTTGATGTTGATAAGTTTTTAACTGATAGCAAAATGCTGGAATAAAAGAGCTTTCACTACAACACATTTTGCTGTATATCCAGGAGTCTATCTTCATTTTAGCCAAAAGAATTATTATTATTAAATTATAATAATAATAACTTATTTTTAACCCACTGCACAATAAATTTAAATAGTGAACCACATAAAAAAAATCACTGAAAAAATGGATAAGACTACGATGATGGCCTAGTCTCTCAATAATCCGGTCGTATTTAAGTCTTCTAACATCAACGTCAAAATCCAGCGTCAACGTCATAAATTGGATAAGACTATGACGATGGCCTAACCTCTCAATAATCCGGTCGTTATTTAAGTCTTCTAACGTCAAGTCAAAATCCATCGTCAACGACATAAATTGGATAAGACTATGATTATGGTCTAGCCTCTCAATAATCCGGTCGTTATTTAAGTCTTCTAACGTCAACATCAAGATCCAACGTCAACGCCATAAATTTGATAAGACTATGGTGATGGCCTAGCTTCTCAATAATCCGGTCATTATTTAATTCTTCTAACGTCAACGTCAAAATCCAACGTCAACGTCATAAATTGGATAAGACTGTGATGATGGCCTCTAAATAATCCGGTCGTTTCTAAGGTCATCTCAAAATCCAACGTCAGCATAGAGATATTTGGAGGAAGGGCTGTTTTATGTTTGTGCGAGATATATATGAATTATAGCCGCGTAATTTTCCAAAAGACAGAGGCATTTCTTTCCCGCGGCCCTCCTCAATGTCTTTTCTAACGACACAAGCAAATATTACGGTAGAGGTGCTCTTGTGCCCCCACACTAAACCTCATTTCTGTTCAGATCGTCTTCCATACTTTCAGCAGAGCTCAAAGCACTGAATCTCAGTTGGCTGAAACACAGCGGGATTTCAGTTCCTTTATCCAGTCCTAATTCAGATTTAAAGGTAATTCGTAAAATTATTTTCACGGGGAAAGGGGAATCAGCCAAAGGTCAAAGATATATCTAGCTAACACGGAAGGGAATGAATTGGAACAGCAGACTTAGCAGACACAGCAAAACAACAGGCTGGGAAACAACAAATAAGACATCCTAGAGTCAGACTTTCCTTTTAAAGTGAAATGTTGTGGATGCTTTTGAGGTATAGAGCAAAGACCTATTATTCACAAAGCTGGCTTTTCTATTCTAATCTAGGGACTATTAGAAACTAGGGATTTTAATTCATAATTTGTTGCCGACGGAAAGATGAATGTCATAATTTACTCGTTTATAATTTATTGGTCTATTTTAAATTTAGTTTAATGATAAGGTGGTAATTTTTTTTATAGATTATAGTAGAACTTATAATTTCTGGTCTAGGGACTATAAATAACAAAGCGACTGTAAGATAGATATTATCTTTTTATCTGCAAACTCACTCTCCTGTCTACTAAAATCACCACTAACCTAAGAAAACATTCAACAGCCTTTATTTGGATAAACATTTACTTCAAGATTCTAGTACTTTAAGAAGTTAAAACTGGGCAGGAGGGGGGGGGGGGAGAGATAAAAATGCATGACAACTTCTGGGCTGTCATTAATCATTTACCTCTCAGGCGGAATAAACCACTTTAGTATTACCACAAAGAAGATTATCAACTAAACAGTGGGCAATTCTTATAAGTCACAAAAGCTATTCTAAAAGCCAGTCCAAAGCCAGTCTAAGGGCCAGGCCAAAGAAACGAAAAGATTTTCATTGTGGTTCATATACTTCTCCATATGAGCAATGAGTACATGAGAAATTCGAAGTAATATCATAGTTCTAGGTTGGGGAATAGATAGACCCGAGACAAGCGAATCCGATGAAATGAGTATATAGTCCTTTTGTTAGTTGCAGCTGCTGGCTTGTCGTGAAATTGCTAGCTTAAGAGGGAGTATTTACTTGAACGCAAGAAGGTGGAAAACCCACTAACAGGCCCGGTTAGCTTTGATCGTAGACTAACATACTCTCAATAACGGTGTCATGAGTTCAAGCGTGAGATAAGACTTTTTCCTTCGGTATAAAGTAAAATATCAGGAATATATATTTCTCGGGGGGAAGGGGGGTTACAAAATAAATATGAGACCAGTTTGACCAAGTTGAAAGAAAACAAATAAGCAATGAGTACACGATGTTATTCAGGTTTGACCAAAAGCATTAACACATAAAGGCTTACCTCCATTGGCACCCTTGATTGTTTCTGGGCACTACCCACCCACAAGCACTGCAAATGAGGATATTCAAGCTTTGCTTTATAATGCTTATCGAAGTACTCTTCGACGGTGACTGACTGACCCTCGTAATCAAACTTAGCATTTGTATCATTAGCAGGGGACAGCAAACCGTTGACTTTGTAATCTCTTTTTATTGCTCCCACTTGGAACCGCACTATAAAAGAAATATATAACCATTAAATAGAAAAGAGGGAAGGAGAGAGAGAGAGTGAAAGAAAGAGAGAAAGAGGATGAGAATTAAAATCAAGTAGCTACGGGCAAGCATTAAGCCACGGCTAATTTGAGAAAAAACAAAGACAGATAGTCCGAGTGAGTGAGGACAAATCTGGGATAAGCCCTTTTTAGGATTACATAAAAACAACGTCGTTTCATTTGTTGATAGATAAGTCTATCTATCATCCGTCCATACATCATTCCTAGGGTAGAACTAAAATAAATAGTCGAAGACTTATGAGATGAAGGATTGGCTTGATTTTGGGTTGACGCGTGACGAGAGAGAGATATAGAGAGAGGGGGAGAGAGAGAGAGAGAGAGAGAGAGAGAGAGAGAGAGAGAGAGAGAGAGAGAGAGAGAGAGAGAGAGAGAGAGAGAGAGGGAATACAATTAAATGATAACAATTCAAAACGAGAAGTAAAACTTATCGCGAACATATGAACTAGTTACAATGGAATTAAAATGCAGGAAGTGTCACAGCACAGCCACACAATAGGATTAGATAAAAAAAAAAAAAAAAAAAAAAAAAAAAAAAAAAAACACAAGTTTTCAAAGAAAACAAACCAAGGAATCCTAAGCCGAGTCGAAATAAAGTAAACTCTTAATTCAAACTTAAAACGAACATAAAGCGTTGTTAATAGATATTCTCTTAAAATATGCAGCGTGGGTTAGTTTATTTGCTGTAGAATAATACTAATAATAATAAAAAAAAAATCATAATGACCAAAATAACTGACAAAAAACTAATAGAAATAAACAATTTTGTCATTGAAATTCATTCCTGTATGCCTTAAAATTTTTCATTTATTGGCATCATAAAAAAAAGCACCGAAGACGCTCTGGCCTTTACAAAACTTAGGGGACGTTAACCGTCCTCGTATTTGTAACAGTTGCTATTCGATTAGGGTCTCATTTAATCACTGATAGTGATTTTTGTTTAAAGTTTAATAGTATGTGACTTTACTTTTGCTCGTCATTAGTTTAATGTACTTCTTTACTTTTCTTTTAAAAACGTCTATTGTCGAAAAGTTTTCAAAAGTCAGTTTCTGTTCGTTTTTACTTAAAATTGTAGTTATCATTACAAAATATTTGTGAATTTGACTGTTTTTCTGCTTAGGAATTAAGTAATTAGTTTTCCATTTATATTTGGAAAATTTTCTTACAACCAATTTTAATTAAGGTTTTAATTAATTAAAATAAAACCGTCAATTAACTCTTTGGCCACTTAACATCTTAAATAAATAAGTTAATTTTTTACTGGTCACATGTTAACTTGCGATAAACTTGGGCATTGAGTCAACTGAATTTTATGTAGACGCGAATCATTCAACTAGTAGTTGACTCCGCGGGTAGTGAAAGGACTTGAAAAATTGAAAAACTAATACAGCAAAAGAAGAAGACGAAACTAATACATCAAAGTTAACTGATTAATGTATAATAATTAACCAATTAAGAGGAGCTTGACTAATTTACTTGAATCATTAAGTTAGAAGATAAGTAATCTTTACCTTAATTAAAATTGCATTTCCAGATTAGATATGAATTCTGCTAATTTTACAAAAAACCCATATGAAATCAACTATAAATTGAGTGGAATGGAAATTGTCTCGTTGCACGGCGGGGATGTCAGAAACATTTTATCCACTATTTTTTTTTAAGAATTGATTCTACAATAGAATAGTTCTCAGGGAAGATGTAAAACTGAAGAAGGATTTTTTGAAGTCTTCAACCTCAACTATTGAGCTAAACTTAACTCTAGCAGAAGCGAAGACTGCATGCTTAACTATTGGGCTAAACTGAACTCTACCAGAAGCGAAGTCAATAGGCTAAAATGTCCTATATCAGAAGCGAAGTCTATAAGCTCAACTGAACTCTACGAGAAGCGAAGTCTAGGGGTTCAACTGAACTTCACCAGAAGCGAAGTATATGGGCTCAACTGAACTCTAGCAGAAACAAAGACTGCAGGCTCAACTATTGAGCTCAACTTAACTCTAGCAGAAGCGAAGACTGCAGACTTAACTACTGGGCTCAACTGAACTCTACCAGAAGCGAAGTCTATAGGCCCAACTGTACTATGAAGCCAAGTCTATAAACTCAACTGAACTTCAGCAGAAGTAAAGACTACAGACTCAACTATTGGGCTCAGTTGAACTCTACCAGAAGTGAAGTCTATAGGCTCAACTGAACTTTACCATAGGCGAAATCTATAAGTTCAACTGAGCTCTAGCAGAAGTCAAGTCTACAGGTTCAACTATGTGAAAAATGCTAAAATGAGCCTAAAAGGTGGGACTTAATTCTCTATAGTTTAGATCCTACTAACGGAGGTTCTTCGCTGCGAGAGATTCAATGAAAACACTGAATTGGCTCAGAATGATGGACATCAAACAATTTTTTTAACTAAATGCTAAACAAGGCGAGAGACCAGTTCACGAGCGTTTTACTTGCAACGTTATGTGGCGGTCAAACGTTCTTCTGGAAAGAGCAAGCCAAAGTATTAGTCATACAAATAAGAACTGAATTACGAAAGGAAAAGTGGGTCAAAATTGGATTAAAAAATTTAAAGGTTGGATTAATAATGGATAATGAGATAGGACATAAGATGACTTTAAGACAAATAAGGATGGCGAAGAAAAACTGAAAGAATGCCAGTGAGAGATATACAGGCTGGATGTATACATTCAGAAATGAAGAGATGAGAAGACAAAGGATTGTAAGACGCATGATTCAACCATATCAGTGGCGAGAAAAAGCACATCAGTGACTGTTCTGGCTTCTTGCGCCAGGGGCCAAATCTTGATTAACACCCCACCCCCCCTCTTCAAAAAATTCTCAGGCCTTATTTTAACAAATTTAGCGTCAATGATGTAATAAAGTTCTGGAAGCTAGTTAGAAAATCAACACAAAGTTGACTGAAACGCTCCCTCGCCCGATGCATCGGCACCGGCAAGATGCGTCACCAGAATACTTATTGGAAGAAAAATACAAAGAGGGTTAATAGGTACAAATATAGTAAATTAGTACAAATAGTTGGCCGGTACCCATACGATTCTTCCCACTCATCGCCGCTCTTTTCTGTACACTCCAAGACAAATGACGAATAACCCCTTTTTCTTCAGCCAAAAATCTTGTCAAAAAATAGCCATTTTCTTCAGCATAATCAAAAATCTAATAAATCTGTCTTTGAGGATGACTTAATCTCCCACAGTTCCTGGGGAAAGGGCTGCAAGTTATGAACTTTGCCCATTGTTTACATATAGTATTGGTTATTGGGAAGTATGCAGACGTTTTCAGGAGGGATCTTTTCTGGTGAGGGGGAGTCGGAGGAGGGGATCACGTGGGAGGATGTTTCATTTAGAGAAGGGACATTTGTATGAAGAGGGGGCCGAATTTCCCAGCAGTATTTAAAAGACGATCAGAAATTAAACTTTTTATTGTCTTCATTGTGCATTAGTAATCGCTAATCAATTTGTATCTTCTTTAAGATAAGATTACTAATTTACTATATTACTAATTAGTACTAATTAATAGGTAAAATTATTAGATAAGATTACTATATTAGAAAATACGATGGTAAAGTGGTTTGAACTTTGAGCTCATCATGGATAAGCTGTCTAATTATATCCTATTGTAAACTGACTGGACTCAGCTGCATCTTCTTAAAGTAAAATCACTGAAAAAAGGTAAAAGGTAATGATTCTGGCCTTAAGATTCTAAATGGTCAAAGCTCAGTTCTTGAACTTCTCTCTTCAGTTGTTGAACTTCTTTCAGGTTATTATAAATATTCATATATATATATATATATATATATATATATATATATATATATATATTAGTAGTAGTAGTAAGAGTAGTATATATATAACCCGTACCGAATTTGTACTAATAGGTACAAAGAGCAAGCTGATGAGGAGATAACTAGCTTAAAAGAGATAGCCAAAATTGAGTTGGATGTGGAGGACGCTAAACTACTAAAGCCTATTAGGCAGATAGAAATATGGCAAGCCTTCAAAGCATGAGAAAGATTCCAGCACTGGATACTAGCGTCTTACCAACTAAGCTGTTGAAATGGTCAGCAGCATTAATACTCTATACAATCCTAAATATAGGCTACCTATTAAGTCGAAAAATTGACAGGTAATAATTATGAGCCCATTTTTCAAGAAAGGAGATAGAACCTTACACAAAACTACATGGCAAAAATCGAAACAATTCAATCAGTGTTATTTTGTAGAATGCTGTGTCTTAGGAGGGATAAATGGTTGTACCAAAAAGGTCGGTTGACTGAATGCCAGTCGGGGCTTAGTGAAAGTTATAGCAGGACAGAATGAATTTTCTGCTTACACGTTTTAATTAGAAAGTATACGCAGTATAGGTTATATACGGCATTTTAAACATAAGGGGAGCATTTGAAGAGGTTTCAAAATGTATGACGAAAGAAGCGTTAGGGAAGTTAGGAATGCAAAATAGGTTAGTACAAGTTATAATGACAATCTATGAGGTTGTTAAATGACATATTATTCTAGGCCAGTTTTAAGCAAGGTATAACTTAACCAGGGGTACACTCTATCTCCACGTTTTTCTATTTTTATTAATGATAATGGTCTTTTGGAAATAGAAATGTTCCAAAGGTAAATTAATGTCAATTGAACTGGGTTTTTTTTCAGGTTATATAGATCTGCAGGAGAAGTCGGCTCTGTGCAGATCTATCTGCACAGAGCCTAATCTATCTGCTCTGTATCTTGTATCTTGTAATCTATCTGTATCTTGTGCTCTGTGTTTGCAAAAGATACGAGATATTTGGATAATTACTTGGAAAGTGAAAAAGTAGTTTTAAATATATCCGCTATATTAGTTCTTGGAAAAGATAACAGGGAAAATAATAAGTTTTGCCCTATAAAGAGAGATGGGTGTAGTAAATAAAGTTATTTATTTGGGCTTTAAATTTACAAGTTCAAAAGGGTAGACTGACCAATTGGCGAGTTATAAAGGTTAGAAAGCTTCAGGGGTCTTGCTAAAGAGCCACCTAGGGGCGTCTAGGACCAGAAGATATGGAATACAAAGGGGACTTTTTGAGAGAAAAATAACGCCTGTTTAGAGCTATGGCATGGAAGTTTGGAAGTTTAGAGAAAGGGGAAAAAATAGAGAGAGTGCAGTAATTAGGACATTTCAACACACCATTAGGCTTTTGCGGGAAATTCAATAGCCTGGCGGTTAGTGAATGCAGCTTATCTGGAAGTATTTCAGGGTAGAGGGAAAAGCTTATGATCTCACAGATGAGATCAATTTTATATGGATGTGGGTTACCATGATTTTGTAATAATGGGGCAAGGATACGACTGGAAATAGGGAATATAGCAAAATTAGTTAAAAGTAGCAAACAGAAGAACAAGAGATTAAAAAAAACAGGGTGATGTCGCAGCTTCAACCTCCCTCGGACTTTACCAGCAATGGAAGGAGGTCTAGGCTTGAGATATTTATTTTAAGACGGGATGAAATAACCATAAAATTAAGTGGCATATCAGTGGTGAGGGAAGGCACTTTAGAAAGAAGAAAATACTTAGGGATAGTAGGAGAGATGGATAGTCCTTGCCCCATGTGAAGAAAAGTAGGTCAGGGTCTGTTTCACCTTATGGTCTTTTGTCTCGAGTCACTGAATTTCTAAATATGCATTTTCAAATAATGTGGGGTACGATGATTGGTTTGTTTCAATAATAGGTTCGAAAATTATTGGGAAAATTTAAATCATAAAAAAAATGTATTAAATTGGGAATGACAAATAGAGAAAATTTTAAAGGGGGAAATGTTGAATTTTGAATTGTTGTTTTGAGTAATATTTTGTATGTTGCCATGGCCCTACGACATTGTTGCAATATATTTATATCTATGAATATTATTCAAATAATTGGGTAGAAATTTTTGGCCATTTATAGAGCCGAAGTCAAACTGACCTAAATCGTGCTACAATTAGCTTTTGCCATTTATAGGCCAAAAATATTTGGCCTATAATGGCCAAATAATTTTTGGTCATTTATAGAGCCGAAGTCAAACAGACCTAAATCATGTTACAATTATTTTTGGCCATTTATAGGCCAAAAATATTTGACCTATAATGGACAAAAATTTGGCAAAATAATGTTTGGCCATTTATAGAGCCGAAGTCAAACTGACCTAAATCATGTTACAACCTTGAGGTTGTTATGTTTTTTTGTTTACTTTTTTAAAATAAATACATCTTCAGCACAATAATTAACAGTTTTGACTTATACATTTCTGAAAAAGGCTTATGCCAGCTTTGCCTCTCACTCAGACTATCAACTGTCTTGGCTTTTTCTCCAATTAGCCATGGATTGATGGCAACTTGATTTTAATTAAAAAATCAACGGTATATTCAAAAAAAATAAAATGTCATGAATGTTTAAAAAAATTAAAAGACATTATTAATCGATCTAACCGTATTTGGTTCCGGTCGAGTTCTCTGGAACTTTAATTGAAGTGTTTTCATGGCTAGAAAATTAAAGTTCCTGGCTGGAACTTTAATGAAGTGAATGGCTGGAAAATTTTAGAAACAAGTATTTCACACAAAAGATCCATGCCCCCGCGTTTTTCTTCAGACATTGATTATCCTTGATAAACGCTTCTTGCCCCCCCCCCCCCCCCAAGTAAAAAGAAAAAGAAGATTCGATCTTCTCGTGCAAGTCCCTAAAAGTTTCAGCTGCGTCCCTTAAGCTGTTAATTATTATCCCTAGTCATACCTAAGATACTGCACACACGCCCTTTAGATGACCTGGATGCAAACAGTGTCATTGACCTAGTTAACGTCATAAAAGAAAAACGTTCAAAATACAATGTTTTCGATAAAGCCCGAATGGCAGTATGGCCTTTAATGTCTTTGATTTTGCGTCTTTCGAATTAGGTCAACATCTCCCTCAACCTTCCCTGAAAGATTCAATTTTACAACCTTGGCTGTTCACAAGATATTGCATATACGAGCTTTTACGACCTAAATCCTGATAGTGTCTTTTGACTTAACCCAATATCCTCCTCAACACTTGAAGAAAGTCTCATCTTGACAACCTTGGCTGTTTCTCAAAATTGCAGATATGCGCATTTGTCAACCTAGATGCACACAGTGCATTACAGTTTAGTTCAACCCCCCCCCCCTCAATATTTCTTAGAAGTTCCAAATTAATACCCTTGCCGCACCTAAGATATTGCAGATAGGTCCTATAACAGTCTGGATGACAACAATACCTTTTGATCTGGTTTTACATTCCACTCGACACATCCTTAAAGTTTCAAATTAACACCCTAAGTTAATCCTGGGATATTTCAGACACAGTCTTTGACAGCATGGATGTACAAAGATATCTTTTGACTCGGTTCAAAATTCCCCTCAATATACCAAGATTTCCAGCTTAATACCCTTAGCCATTCCTGAGGTATTGCAAATCCACCCTTTCAACATCCTGGATGAGCAGTGTTTTTTTATTTGGTTCAACATCCTTCTTAATATTCCTTGAAAGTTTCAATTAAATACCATTAACCATTACTGAGATACAGCAAATACACGCTTATGACAACCCGGGTGAAAATAGTAATTTCATGCCCCTCAACATTCCATGAAAGTTTCGACTTGATGCGCTTAGCCGATTCCGAGATATTGCATGTATGCCCTTTTGTCAATCCCTTTAGCCCTTTTGATGCACACAGTATGTTTTGAATTAATTTTACATTCCCCTCTACATATCCCGAAAGTTTCAACTTAATAACCTTAAACATAGTATATACGCATCCACGCTTTTGACAACCTGACATAAAGTATTTTTTTATTTAAACCAACATGCGTTTCAATATTTCCTGAAAGTTTCAACTAAACAGCCCTCAGCCATTGCAAGCATACCCTTTCGACAACCCGGATGCATACAGCGTCTTTTGATTTACTATTTAACGGAGCTAAAAAAAAAAATCATCTAATTAAGAAACTTTATCTAAATTTTGTACGAATTACCACTCAAGGTACACACGTGGGAGGGCTGCGATAATCACAGATCATTTACATGAAAAATTTCCAAGATTCATTGTACAATCCTGGAAATCCACAAAAAGGATTAAAATGCCATTTCGATTTGTCACTGATAAAACAATCTTAATCTACATACCCATACAATTATGCAGGAGTACCCCCTATACCCCTACAAAAACAGAAAGATAAACAAAGTTCATTCCTACCTTTCACGCCTTTTATGTATCTTTCAAACATTCTCACTTGTTCTTGGTTGAGGCGAGGCGGTCCAAACTCTTGGTTAAGACGGAGCACGTCATACAGAACGTTTATAACGTCATCTGCCTTGTAGAAAGCCTTCTGTGATGCATCCACGTTCAAAAACATGTGGGTGCCCATTCGGACACTTTGAAAGTGACCCAACCATACCACTGCACCATCACCTATAAATACAATTCAGTATCAAATTTGATGCCAAATCACGGTCAAACCTTCAAAAAACCTTAGGTTTTTTTTAGAACAAAAGTCAAGCCAAAAATCCCGTCATACCTGGAGGAAAACCCAATTATTTTTGTGAAAACCATCGGTTTTCCCATTTGTGTGAAATAGATTTGGGTTTAACGCATTCAAAATTAAAAAGAAGAACAAAAAGACGATGATACTACAATTTTTTTAAAGTGGGGAAGAGATACTACTGACTAAAATTAAATTCCCAACTATTGAGACACATCCGTGCTACCCATGCAAAAAAAAGAAGTGATTTTCGTTGTTCCTTTTCATATTAATTCTTCTTACATTAAATTAGTCTACCACAGAACATGCATCAACCAGGGTAAATTTTTAGCTTAATCTTTTGCCTGCTTCACTTCAGGACACCCTTTCTTGTGATATGGCACATGTCGTCTGTACTAACCTACTATACACAAAGAGCACGGATCTGCGGAAACCCACTACGGATTGCGTTTTGCGGAGGAACGCATGTGTCTCTTGCCACCCATCCTTGCGGTTTTCCGCAAGACGCATGCGTTTCCAACATATGCGGTTAAAACGCTTCCAAATTATTTAAGAAAAGAACATGGATGCAGTTGAAAGGCAGATTTCAGCTTTTAAATTCCATCAAACATTAAGCATAAAAGACCCTATTTAATTCAGAAGGCTTGGGAGGAAATCTGGAGACGAATTCGCCCAATAGGACGTGGTGAAAAGTATACTCGACTGTTTTAACACCAAGCATTCCACATAAGTGTGACCAAAGCTAACAACCCACTAAAAGGAATCGGGGAGATATCAGTTTTACTATTCTGTGTTCCCACCCTTTTTTTGACAAATGCAAATGTTGATTTGGTAATTTTACTCTAATAGCCTTAGGCTATGTAGATCTAGACTGTGAATTTTAATTGGGCCACAGTCATGAGGAAGATACAATATCCTATGTCAGGGATCATACAAGGCAATTTTGTTATAAAAATTGAATTTATTGACTTATATGCAGAAAAAGTGACCAAATGCAAAGATCATGGTAAATTTGAAATATAGGACCATAATAGCGAAGAACGCCAAATGCTAGATGGCGTCAATGTTTTTTCTAGGAAATGCAACTTTTGATTTCAACTGAGTCTGCAGTTTCACCGCTGCGACGATGCAGTGCTGAAAACACCACGTTGCATTTTCTGCAACACACCTGTCTTAGTGAACAGAATGTAAGAGTAGAAACTGGCTCTAGTATCGATGAAAAAAACATTGACGCCATCTAGCATTTGACGTTCTTTGCAATTATCAGTATAAAATTAAGAAAAATTTATTTAATTGATATAATTAGTAAATATAATGGTAAAGGTTAGGTAATTAGTAATAGTATCTGATCTCAGTTTTTCGTAGCAAACGACTACAAAACTCAAAACTGCCACCAAACGCCAAATAATAGATGGCGCTGATTTTTGTTGACTCTAGCGCCACTTTCCATACTTATGAGTTATCAATACTCTCTGGTCTGTAGCATATTAAAACATAGTGCCAGATCCATGGAAAGAGTTTTCCGATAAGTAATATAAGATAATATAAATAATCATAAATTAATACCTTTAATAACCTTTTAATAAATTAATAACCTTTGAATAGTTTGAAGAACCAACAAAGAGGATTCTATATCAGAACTAGTAAAACATTAGAGAGGGGGAAACAATAATTGATAGGAAAAACACCAATAAATGATTTCAATGAAAAAGATAGCATCGAATCCCACACAATTTTTGGATGATTGGGCACACTCCCGAAAGCTCCCACCTTACATATGGTTCTAAGTTAACAAGTTAAACTTCATTCAATGAAGTAATTACATTTATAAATTAAAAAGGTCGGAGGAATTTCACTTCCCCAGCCTTTAAATTTGTATGGGTTTATCGAGCAGTGGATGACAACACTTTCAAAGGTGAGTATATACATACTTAATTAACTAAACACAAAACTTAAAGCTAGGAAAAACTATCATGCAGAATGAATGGGAGGGGTCTTTGCCTCTCCAAAATGTCCCGCTTAACGAATTGTTATACAAATCTTCCTTTACTTAACCAGCTACCTTCATGAAACCACAGAAGTAACGGATGTTACTATCACTTTTAGGTGTGGTTACTACCAAATCAGTGGTAGTAACCACGCCTAAAAATAATGTTACTTTTGTGGTTTCATGAAGGTAGCTGCCAATCGTAAAAGTATGAAATTGCAAAAGATCCCTGACTACTGGGTCACTTGGGTTTTCTTTCATTAAATCTGGATCCCTCTTTGGTTAATAATCTACTCTATCAGATTAATTAATCATGGTTATTCTTTCCACCACATTGTGCTAAATCTCCCAATGGCAGTTATAAACTGTGCCACCAACTATAGGATCTGTGTCTTATTGTCACTCTTATTGGCAAATCGTCCCAAAATGAAATTTACATCTATTTTCTTCTTTCATGAAAAATGTGCTGAGAATTAGTCTTTGGGGAGTGTACTTATCACAATCTATAAGAAAATGTTCTCAAACTTTCAACCCCCCTGGAGAAAGCCTTGGTAGTTACATAAATTAATATTGGAAGTTCACTGCTATTAGTGAGGGAAAAGGAGGATAGTTATTTCAGATGGGAGCCCTGAATTTGAATATGGGGCGAATAAACAGAGGGGTGTTATCACATTTTATAATCCTGTAAGAGAGGAATATCTGAACTTCAGTTACTTTTGTGGTTTCATGAAGGTAGCTGTCGATTATAAATGTAAGTAAAAGTACATTATATACTTTATATTAGTCTATTTTAGTTTTATATATATTTATTAGTTATATTTGTTTGTTTTAGTTTCTAGTTTTTTTTTTCTACGCTGAAGACGCCTTGTTGCATACGGGTGAAATCTTCGTTTGATTTTTGTTGTTTCTCTTCGTTTTCATTTACTGGCCATAGACCCATTTGTCGTCTTTATATTAATTTCTTTGTTTTTTGTCATGACTGGGAGGTTCAACTTAAGATCTTTTATATAATAATTCTTACCGGGAAAGGGGGTATCTGATACATTGCCTTTTTTGCTTTAACATAATGCGATTAACCAAAACCAAGAAAAAATACCAGTTTAGACCTGTTTAAAAATTGAATGATTTTGGCAAAAAAAAAAAAAACCATGACAACTCATCTCCATGAAAACTCCTCTACTAGTTACCATAAATACAGTCTACGGTAAACGCACGAAAAGAGTCTTCATTTGTGTCGTATGTCAATCAAAAAGGAACGCAATAGCCCAACTAATATTTTTAAGTATAATATAGTTAAATATGATATTATTATTGTGTATTATTAATAATATAATAAAAAATATTATTATTTTTAAGTATAATATTATTAAGCATAATATAATATATATTATTTTAAAAATTGATAAATTACTGAATAAAGCACACAAAACAAATTATCTTACCCAGTTCAGCGAGCATTGGCTGATTCATACTGAACAACGACCTTGTCACCGGAACATATTGCATGTTGTACGTTTGATGATATCGTAAAACAACGTCCAGACAGTGTATTCCCTCTTGAGGTATATCCACACTTGATCCTCTTTGTATATACGCAGCAATAGTGTTAAGATCGATCTAGAAAGGGTTTGGTTTCTTAGCTGAACTGACGCTGTGACTAGACCATAAAGTAGCGAGTGTCTACAGAAAGTTGCCAAATGTCCCTTGGTAATTGGCAAATGCAACAATAAACGTAAAAAAAAAGTTCAGCTAGCTCTAGCTTAGAAAAAAAAAAAAAAAAAAAAAAAAAATAATAATACAATGTACCCACATCAATCTTTACTATAAAAATGTCAAGCCTTCCAATCACTTTCGACTATTGAAAAGGGCACTAGGCCTTTCGATTTCCAATCGAACCATTTGAAGTTTCTATGACAAAATTTTGAATAAAAATCGTATATGCACCCAGGGCATAACTTAAAACCCTTGCCCTGAGTGCTGGAGGGGGGGGGGGAAGGTGTCATCCTCAAAGACCTAATTTCCAGAACTTTCTATTGTGGTGAACAAAATGGCGGTCGGAAAATGTTGATTGGATGCGTTCGGGGGAATGGTGGGCGTGAGAGGGGGGTTAATTACTCTCCAATCACTTTCTACTATCAAAAAGGACACCTTCAATTTCCATCCAAATGAGACCTTTTTGAAATTTCTACAACAACTTTCCATATAAACTTTATATGCCCCCAGGGCATAACTTAAAACCCTTGCACTGAGGGCCCTGAGGGGGTTATCATCCCAAAAGACCTAATTTCAAGAACTTTCAACTACGCTGAAGAAAATGGATATCTCAAAATTTTTATTGGATGTGTTTGGGAAAATGGTGGGCGTGAGAGGGGCGTTAGTCACTCTCTAATCACTTTCAACCATTAAAAAAGGCACTATCCCTTTCAATTTCCAATTGAATGAGCCTTTTTGAAGTTTCTACGCTTTCAACAAAAACCTTATATGCCCCCAGGGCATAACTTACAACCCTTGCCCTGAGGGCTGTGTGGGGGGGAGGAGTTTTCATCCTTAAAGACATAATTTTCCAAAACTTTCAATTACTTTGAATAAAATGCCTATCTAAAATATTGATTGGATGTGTTTGGGGAAAAGATGGACATGAGAGGGGGGTTAGTTGCCCTCAAATCACTTTCGACTATTAAAAAGGGCATTAGGCCTTTTAATTTCCAATCGAATGAGCCCTTTTTCAAGTTTCTACGACAAAGATTTGAATAAAAACCTTATTTGCCCCCAGGGCATAACTTATAACCCTTGCCCTGAAGACTGTGGGGGGAATGTCCTGCTCAAAGGTATAATTTCCCGAACTTTGAACCGCGTGGAAGAAAATGGCTATCTCAAAATCTTTATTGGAGATGTTTGGGGAAATCGTGGGAGTGGAAGGGGTGTTTGCTGCTTTCCAATCACTTTCGACTATTAAAAAAGGCACTAGCCATTTCAATTTCCAATTGAATGAGCCCTTTTTGAAGTTTCTACGACAACGCGTTATATAAAAACCTTATTTGGTCCCTGGGCATAAGTTACAACCATTGCTCTGAGGGCTGTGGGGGGGTGGGGGTTGTCATCCTCAGACCTAATTTGCAGAACTTAAAACTACGTTGAATAAAATGACTGTCTCAAAGTTTTGATTAGATGCGTTTTGGGAAAAGGTGGGCGTGAGAGGCGGGTTAGTTGCCCTCTAATCACTTTCGACTATTAAAAAGGGCACTAGCCCTTAGAATTTCCAATCAAATGAGTCTTTTTTGAAGTTTCTACGATAACACCTTCTATAAAAAACCTTATATGATCCGAGGGCATAACTTACAACCTTTGCCCTAAGGGCTGTGGGAGACTGTCCTCCTCAAAAACATAATTTCTATCTGGAAATTAACTACGCTGAACAAAATGGCTATCTCAAAATTTTGATTTGATGTGTTTCGAGAAATGGTGGGCGTGGAAGGGGTGTCAGTCGCCTTCCAAGCACTTTTGACCATTAACAAGGGCACAAGCAACTCCAATTTCCAATTGAATGACCCCTTTTCGAAGCTTTTACGACAACTTCTTCGATAAGAAGTGCCCTGCTCTAAAGGAAAAAATTAATAAATAATACATTGTGCCAACATCGTTCTTATATGCCCCCAGGGTATAAAAAAACCCCTTGCCCTGAGGGTTGTGGGGTAGTGTCCTCCTCTTTACTTAGTCTCCGTTTCTTGTCTCGTTCTCGAGTGTCCCCGTTCTTTACTTAGGCAGCGCGATCGCGCTGCCTATGATTTATACACCAACTTTCTATATAAACCTTACATCCCCCCAGGGTATAACTTACAACACCTGCAATGAGGGCTCTGAGGGGGTTATCATCCTAAAAGACCTAATTTTCAATACGTTCAACTACGTTGAACAAAATGGATATCTCAAAATTCTGATTGGATGTGTTTGGAGGAATGATGGGGGGAGGGCTAGTTGGCCTCCAATCACTTTCGACTTTTAAAAAGGGCACTAGCCATTCCAATTTCCAATCGAATGAGCCCTTTTCGAAGTTTCTACGACAACTCCTTCGATACGAAGTGCCCGGGTATGGAGAAAAAAAAGAAAGAAAATAATAATACATTGTGCCCACATCGTTCTTTACGTAGGCAACGCTATCGCACTGCCTATGATTATTATAGTATTTTTATTCATCAGAGGTGTTTTCATTGCATCTTTTATATCCTATGTTGTATTTTGTTAGTGTTTGTGTATTTTTGCCTTTTTCCTATATTTACTCCTCTATCAGCATTTTATGCTTGTAAAAAGGGTATAAATAAATTATTATCATTAAAACTACTTATATCCTAAATGTTTCAAAAATGAAACAAAAAACTTCACTGATTATCTACTGATTAATTATTTTAGAACGTCTATACAATTAAAAACTATAATTATTTAAATCAAACAGATTGATTTTTATATATTAATTATATTAAATATAATTATTATATTATATATATAATATATATATTAAATTAAAATTATAAAATTTAATCTATACAATTACAGTACTAAACACTAAGCAACAAGTTTTTTGTAATATAAAGCTCAATTGAATTAATTTGAAACTAAAAAATAATGCTAAAATATTACTGACCTCAGCAGCAATTTTAACAACAACCTCAAATTCCCTCTCTCTTTCCTCGTAATTAATCGTCACTGGAAATGCTTGTTCCCGAAACTTCAACCTCCTGCATGAATACATCGACTTCATCCCATCAAAGACACAACAATCTCTGGGGAAGTGTTCGGCAAAACTGGCATGTGAAAAAACATGGTGCATTGTCGCCCTGGAAAGAATAGGATCGTTAGCAGGGTTGCCAACTTGCACACTTTTCGTGTAAAATGCACTCTTTTTTGATGTTAGTTTTTGTTGGCTTTAAACGTCAGTAGTAGGCAACATTGTCAGAAGTGCATTTAACCCAAGGAACACGGTCGCAAACTTGCACACTTTTCGTGTAAAATGCTCTCTTTTTTACCTCAGAGGGGAGGCGGAAGAGTAAAAAACACTCTTTTTGGATGTTAGTTTTTGTTGGCTTTAAACGTCAGTAGTTGGCAACTTTGTCAGAAGTGCATTTAACCCAAGGAACACGGTCGCAAACTTGCACACTTTTCGTGTGAAATACACTCATTTTTATCTCAGAGGGGATTGGGTGCAATTTTTTTACTCGCACTCTTTTTTTCTTTTTTTTTTCAAAAATCACTCTTTTTTGGCTTTGATTTACACTCTTTTTAGACGTCAGCTGTTGGCAACTCTGATCGTTAGTCGATTTCTTAGCCTACTAGGCTGACGACACAATCCATTATGCCATTTTAATCATCGTTAAAAATCATTATCATCATCATTATAATCATTAAATCATTATAATCATCATAGAAACTATTGAAAAATAAAGAAAGTGGAATGGATATCTAAGCTCTGATCAAGCCTGAGAGGTCTTCAAGCTTATTGATTTTTTTGAGAAATTTAATAACCGAAATTATATTTTATTTTGAGTATTTGCTATATTGGAATATATTATATTGGAAATTTATTATATTTTCATGGAGCTATGTTGATTTTTTTTTTTTAGCAACGTAACACATACGCGAAATCTTGTTAACGTAACATTAAGGCTTCTTATGTAGAGCCACAAGTTTGGTGTCAAGATAATAATCTTTTCCTGACAGCATGTTTATTTAATAAGGTTTTGGCCTTTTTTCAGGCCTTCTGAACAGAATTTTTTTTTAGTTTTCTTGATTTTTCCATTTGTTTTATATCTTCTAATTTCAAATTTTATCTTTACCTTTGTATCTTTGAGTTTTCCATCTTACCTCATTTAACTCATGCAGTAGGGAAGTCCATAGAAAGAACTGTGAAGCACTAGATAAGAAGATCTAGACATTCATAGCCAATAATTTTTTGCTCTGAAAACATCATTCGTCATTTACAACGGGCATCTGAAGCCTGTACTTATAAATACATATGCAATAGGTTTCAGTAAAATAAAGCGGAATTTTAATCATAGTTTTGGTGATTCTATCATTTTTTATCTGATGGATGGGGGCGGAATTAACTTCCAACAGTTTTGTAGGAAGGGCATGGGAATCCCCAATTTAGCTTAAAGGGAAGGAATATTTTTCTAGATATGACAACAAAAGCGTATGCTGTTTTTTTTCTTTGAAATGCGTGTAATGCGAATGACTTAGCTTATATTCTAATAACTCCCTAGAAAACTCGATAAAAATATATTAGGATTAAGTAAAGGAAGATTAATATAACAATTCGTTAAGTGGGACTTTTGGGACTCCTGTCAGATGGGAGGGACAAAGACCCCTCCCATCTATTCTGCTTTGATAGTTTTTCCTCACTTTAAGTTTATACTATCATTTTCAGATATTTTCACTGTTTTTGTAAATGTGATGCCGTCATTTTTTAAAGCATGTCCCAGGAAGGTATTTGGTCAATCATTTTGATTCAAAAGGGAATAGAGGTCATGGCGTAATTTTGTCAAAATCCTGGAGGGGATTACGGATTCGGATTACAGTAAAGGAAGTAAAGGAAGATTTGTATAACAATTCGTTAAGCGGGACATTTTGGAGAGGCAAAGACCCCTCCCATTCATTCTGCATGATAGTTTTTCCTAGCTTTAATTTTTGTGTTTAGTTAATTAAGTATGTATATACACACACCTTTGAAAGTGTTGGCATCCACTGCACGATAAACCCATACAACTTTAAAGGCTGGGGAAGTGAAATTTATTATTAATATTATAAATTTATTATTAATATTATAAATTTATTATCAGTACACACCTTTTTAATTTATTAACACAATTACTTCATTGAATGAAATTTTATTTGTTAGCTTAGACCCATATGTAAGGTGGGAGTGTACCCTTCATCCAATCATTCCAATTTTTGTGGGATTCGGTGCTATCTTTTCCATAAAAATCAATTATTGGTGTTTTTCCAATCAATTATTGTTTCCCCCTAACCAATGTTTTACCAGTTCTGATATATAATTCCCTTTGTTGGTTTCTCAAACTATATAAAAGTTATTAATTTATGATTATTTATATTACTTATCGAAAAACTCTTTTCATGGAATATGACACTGTGTATTAATATGTTACAGACCAGAGAGTATTGGTAACTCATAAGTGTGAAAAGTGGCGCTAGAGTCAACAAAAAATCAGCGCCATCTATCATTTGGCGTTTTGTGGCAGTTTTTAAGTTTTGTAGTAGTTTGCTGTGAGAAAGTGAGATCAGATACAACACTAATTACCAAACCTTCATCATTATATTCACTAATTATATCAATTAAATGAATTTTTCTTAATCTTACACTAATAAGTGATTCTACCATTTTTTTATCTGATGGATGGGGGCGGAATTAATTTTCAACACGTTATGTAGGAAGGGTATGGGAATCCCAAATTTAGTTTAAGGGGAAGGAGGCAATATATTTTTTTCTAGTCGTGACAAAAAAGCGTATGCTATGTTTTTTTTCTTTTTTAAATGCCTGTAATCCTAAGGACTTATCTGTTAATGATGTAGTCCAAAAGACTTGTACACAACCATAATCCTTATACCCGTGCCACATTATAGTCACACTTGTCGATAAAATGAAAATTACGCACGACTACAGCGCCAATTTCGTTCACCATTCGTAATTTGTTGAACATAGTTCAACTTTTAAACATAAATTTCTTGACTGACCAATCAGAGTCAAGGTTTAAGGCATAATGTTTAAAACTAGAAAAGACGGAAACTTAGAAGCGCAGTTTTTTTTTTCTATCTGGGAGAGGAATCTGACAAAAGTTAAGAAGACTTAGTATTAGTAGAGAACAGTTGGACAGAAATTACTATTTGTGCAAACTCTTTAAACTCGTTTTAAGCAATTTTAATATTTTGCTTTTTAAATACAAGTGTGGCGCTAAAATCGCGACAATTGTCTTTTTATTCATGATATTTGCCTTTCTTTATTGTTAAATGTGACTATGATGTGGCATGGGCATTACAATTAGTAAGATTGAAACAGACCTTAAACTACAGCAAACTTGTTTCAAGACTGGCTTCTGAAGAAAATGTACACCCGATTAAACTTAAAATTCAAAATGACACTAAAAACTAAAATCACATTTTATTTTTCTTCAACTCGGCTATTTTGTTGAACTTGGATTTTGAAGTTATTAATTGAAATTTAATTTTGAATTAGTGCGTCTAAGCTTAGGACTAGTCCTTGCCAATTTTCTTCTTTAAGGGGATTCGATACCATAAAGTTTCAGGCCAAACTATTTAGAATTGATTGGGCGGCCTTGCCATAACTTGTAGAGCTTGGATAAGCGATCCGAATAAACGACAGAAAAATAAAAGCTCACACATATTTTCTCTGAAATCTAAGGAAAACTTGGTGACTTCTCTTGTTTTGTGCTGGAGATAGATATATTTAATTTTAAAGAAACTTATATCATTAGGAAGTGTAAATATTGTTTTTTTTTTTAAATGGAGCAGAATTTTCTTTTAAAAACTCACGAAAAGGTTGTCGCTAAAACCGTTATAGCACATCTGTTAAGAAAATGCCAAAAAATCACCTCGAAAGAAATGTCATTTCATGAATTTGAGAACCTTTCGAATTTTCTGTAATGCAACCCACATTGCCTAATTAAAGTTAATTAAAATTTGATCAATTAAATTTCATAATCAAATAACAAATTCTCAATAGTTTTCAATGATAAGTAGTCTCGTGGGAGAATTCGCTAATGGATCTTCTGCCTATGAGACAGTCAGCTGATGTTGAGACTTACAAAATGATGTTTAAGGTAATGAATCCTATTAAAATATCGTTTCAAAGAATACAGATACTAATATTGTAGCTAACCTAGCAATTTGCTATAAAAAAATTTCTGTTGGAATAGGCAAATATTCCAGAAATAACGGCCTTCACCTATCAAAGCGATGGAATATTATTCCACTGCTTTGGCACGTCCACAGCAAATCTTCAGCATAGTCATTTTTTGACAAATGTTTGAGTCAATCTAACAGTAAAAAAAAAAAAAAAAAAAAAAAAAAAAAAAAAAAAAAAAAAGCTGAACATTGAGTTACAACTGAATATTTTTTTTCGAAAGGCAAACCTAGGCAAAACCTAGAATGAGTTGGAAGCTGTGTACGGGTGCTACACCAGGGACGAACGCAGGGGCCGGTACTTCCCCCCAAGAAAAATCCTAACTCCCATCAACAAATATGTGGAATTTGGTGTTTTTAGCCAGAAGAAAGATCACAGACACGTTTTTTTCCAGGGGTGATTGTACCAAACCAATGATCCTAGAAGATCGGGAAGAAGGCTCAGTTGAACGGAAATTGAAAGTTCTAGTGCCCCTTTTAACTGAACAAAAATAATGGAGGACTGCTAACCCCCTTCAACGCCCCCTTTTCTCCCGAAAACATCCCATAAAAATTGAGACAACCGTATAATTATCCCTTTGGGAATGACATGACCTCCGTAAACACTGAGAAAAGATCTGATAAGTTATGAAATTTGCCCGTTGCTTACATATAGTATTTTTCTTTGCCCCTTCCTCATCTCCTGCTCTTTACGCTAAAGCTGGACTTTTCCCAAAATTTTTCGCACGACTCCTGAAACACGAGCGTCGTTAAATTTGAAGGGTTGAGGAGGGGACTACCCCCTAACTGCAAATATTCCTAACAATTCACCGCAGCACAAAGCCGCCTGAGGCCAACAAAGCTAAACACGCTCCTCCTTCATTGGAATCCATTCAAAGCTCTTTACACTCTCCCACGAAGTTCCCATTTCCCTTAAATCTTTCTGTATGACATCCTCTGGCCCGCATCACGGACAACCTGCTTTCCATTTAGCCCTTGACGGTTGGCCAAAAAGGACCATCTTCGGCAGTCAGTCATCCTTCATCCGCATAGTGCCCTAGCTCAACCTTTTTCTCATTATAGTCCTAGAAAGTGGGATTGAACCGCACTTTTTGTACAGCCTACTGTTCGAAATACGGTCAGTCAGTCGGGTGTCCAGAACAATCCGTTGGCTATTTCTCTGGAAAACAGCTAGAAAATCTTCATCTAATTTTAGGAGTGCCCATACTTCAGGACCATTTTTTACCCCCCCCCCCCTAACATATTGAATAATTTCCGCTAATTCTAAATTTCAAGGCAGCTCATTACTTTAAGATGACAAAGTGGCAACGGCTTCCTCTTCTTTACTAGCTACAAGACAATAAGAATGAAACACAAATTTTCTTACGGCCCGATGCCATAAATATTAAATGTTTAACATGGTATCACTTCACACTAAAAGAAAGAAAACGGTGTTCAATATTAGTGTTATTAAATATATTCACAGTGCAGAATAAAGTAACCTCATTACCAGGGTCGTATCCAGAATTTTTTTCGGGAGTGGGTGGGGGGTGGGGAGGATGTATAAAAAAATTTCGGGGCGGGGGTTAAAAAAATATGTTTATATTCATTTTTGTTACGTTTTTCAGAGTCGGACAAAATTTTCGGGGGGGGGGGGGCTCAAACCCCTACCCCCCTGGATACGGCCTTGCTCATTACTATTATTTACAAGCCACTACATCAATTAAGAAACGACATTAACTAAACAAATTAAAAGTAGGCGCAACTATGTTTGGCCTCAGACAGATTGGTGCTGTAGTAAGTTTTTAGTAGGCAGTTAGCAAACAAATTCTTGATTCATTCATAAGACAATTGGAAGAAACGACGCCTGCACCGACTAAATTAATCTGCTAATTAGTAACTAGAAAATGACATATACCACGCAAAATAACAATACAATTATTTCGCATAGCAAGGGCTGCCACCTGGGAAAAATCACTAGATTTTTGAACTTTTTGGTTGATTTTATGATTTTCTGCTATGATATAGTGATTCATGTGCTGATTTAGTGATTTTAGGGTAGTATGAAGATCGCTAGAAATAGTGATAAATCACTAAGGGTGGCAACCTTGCGCATATCCTTCTTTTATTTCGGACTCTCAACATACCTTCGTAGTTCCTTATTTGGCATTGGCCTCCCCTTTTCGTTGATTTCAACGTCATAGTGATAAGCCCTTTTCGTGCCTTGTAACTCCAGTTGGAAGTGATTCACCCTCAGTTTAATCGGCCTTCCCCAGGTACCTCCACCATCAGGTCGTTTACAGGGTTGTAGGGACGAAAACTGCTCTTTCTGCTTCTGGAACACGCCTCTTCCATAGACATTCTAAAAAAAAAAGGCTGTAGAAAGCAGTGGGATCAGAAACTCAAACCTCAAGGACTTACTAAGTTCTCGAGCTGACAAGGGGTTCAAGATGATTACCACACTAAAAGTGAGTCCCTCCAAGTTCACAGCTGTCAAAATACAAATCCAAGAAAATCAAATTCGGTGGAAACATGTGGACGATCTGTCGTTGTTAGAAAAACACTCAAGGGGTATACCTAGCAATGCAGGGGCAAACCAATAACATTTATGGACAAATCTACTGCATTACACTATTCCATTCTGGATAATAGCGTAAGTCAATACTATGTAAAAATAAGGAAATTTGCGGCTTAACTAGTTATTGCATCAACGGGGACGACAATTAGGACGGGGGGGCAAGGGGGAGGCAGTTGGAAACTGACTCCCTAGATTTTGAAATATACCTTCTTAGCTATATTCTATTTTATCATGGCTAACTGGATAATTTGTGCCCCTTCCCCTACACTTTCGTGAATCAGCGCCACTGTGCATTAAGGGATCCCTGAGGTTCCTTAACTGACGTTGCTTCAAGACTTCCAACGTAGAAACCTTATTTGACTACCGTTACAATCTCTTTCGAAACTTCGTTATCATTCCTTTTTGAACCAACGTATTCTGTGAAATAAAGACTCCCTCTCTTTTTTACCCCTTCCTAGGGGCAGCTAGGCAAGGGTAATAAATAATTTATTACCCTGACCTAAATGCCCTTGCCTAGCGCCAAAACTCATTTCTGAACTACACCCGATAGTCCCAAGACATACAAGGAATGCATGCAAGAAATATATATACATATATATATATATATATATATATATATATATATATATATATATATATATATATATATATATATATATATATATATATAGTTTCTTATTTTGTTTTCAGGACTCGTTCTTTAAAAATTGCGACAAAAAGCCAAACTTTAGCGTAATAAGCGAGGCATTGAGGAGGGAATTTGGCTATTTTGAAAAAAATAAAAATAGCCTAAAATCCCACGACAATGTTACCACACCAAATGAAAATTGCACAATTGGAGCCTATATAGGGTTTTTGATTATGAAAACGCCTTTAATGACAATTTAAGTCTCCCATATAAAGCAACAAGGAATATCATTTCTACAACCCCCCTCCCAACCGTAAAAATTCTAGCGGGCACCCTTGAATTCAAGAATTATGAAATTACTGAAAATAATCACAAGAGCCAGTTAAAAATTCACACTTTTTCATAGGCAGCACGATAGCGCTGCCTAAGTAAAGAACGATGTGGGCACAGTGTATTATTTATTTTTCTTCTTTCTCCATACCTGGGCACTTCGTATCGAAGGAGTTGTCGTAGAAACTTCTAAAAGGGCTTATTCGATTGGAAATTGGAGTGGCTAGTGACCTTTTTAATAGTCAATAGTGATTGGAGGGCAACTATCCCCCCCCACGCCCAGCATTCCCCCAAACATCCAATCAAAATTTTGAGATAGCCATTTTGTTCAGCATAGTTGATTTCCAAACAGAAAATATATTTTTGAGGAGGACAGTCCCCCACTACCCTCGGGGCAAGGGTTTTAAGTTATACCCTGGGGGCATATAAAGTTTTTATAGAAGGCGTTGTCGTAGAAACTTCAAAAAAGGACTCATTCAATTGTAAATTGAAAGGGCTAGTGCCCTCTTTAATAGTCAAAAGTAATTGGAGGGCAACTAGCCCCCCCCCCCTCCACGCCCCTCATTTCCCCCAACACATCCAATCAAGATTTTGAGATAGCCATTTTGTTCAGCGTTGTTGATTTCCAGATAGAAAATATATTTTTGAGGAGGACACTCCCCCACAACCCACAAGGCATGGTTTTTAAGTTATGCCCTGAGGGAATATAAGAACGATGTTGGCACAATATATCATTTACTATTTTTTTCCTTTAGAGCAGGGCACTTCTTATCGAAGAAGTTGTCGTAGAAACTTCGAAAACGGCTCATTCAATTGGAAATTTGAGTGGCTTGTGCCCTTTTTAATAGTCGAAAGTGATTGAAAGGCAACTAACACCCCTTCCACGTCCACCATTTCCCGAAACACATACAATCAAAATTTCGAGAAAGCCATTTTGTTCAGCGCAGTTGATTTCCAAATAGAAATTATATTTTTGAGGAGAACAACAGCCTTCAGGGAAAGGGTTGTAAGTTATGCCCTGGGGGCAAATAAGGTTTTTATAGAAGGCGTTGTCGTAGAAACTTGAAAAAGGCTCATTCGATTGGAAATTCAAAGGGATAAGGCCCTTTTTAATAGTCAAAGGGGATTGGAGGGCAACTAGCCCCCCCCCCCCACCACGCCCATCATTCCCCCAAACAAATCCAATCAAAATTTTGAGATAGCCATTTTGTTCAGTGTAATTGATTTCCAAATAGAAATTATTTTTTTGAGGAGGACACTCCCCCACAGCCTTCAGGGCAAGGGTTTTAAGTTATGCCCTGGGGGCATATAAGGATTTTTATAGAATGTGTTGCCGTAAAAACTTCAAAAAAGGCTCATTCGATTGGAAATTCAAAGGACTATTGCTCTTTTTAATAGTCGAAAGAGATTGGACGGCAACTAACCCCTCTCTCACGCCCACTTTTTCCCCAAACACATCCAATCAAAATTGAGATAGCCATTTCATTCAACGTAGTTTTAAGTTCTGTAAATTAGGTCTTTGAGGATGACAACCCCCTCACAGCCATAAGGACAAGGGTTCTAATTTATGCCCTGGGGGCATATAAAGTTTTTATAGAGCGCTTTTTAATAGTCGAAAGTGATTTGAAGGCAACTAGCCCCCCTCTCGCGCCCATCTTTTCCCCAACACATCCAATCTAAATTTTTAGATAGCCATTTTATTCGGTGTTGTGAATTTCCAGACAGAAATTATGTTTTTGAGGAGGACACTCCCCCACAGCGCTCAGGGCAAGATTTGTAAGTTATGCCCTGGGGGCATATAAGGTTTTTGTAGAACGCGTCGTCGAAGAAACTTCAAAAAGGGCTAATTCCATTGGAAATTGAAATGGCTAGTGCCCTTTTTAATGGTCGAAAGTGATTGGAAAGCAACAAACACCCCTTCCAAGCCAACCATTTCCCCAAACATATCCAATAAAATTTTTTAGATAGCCATTTTGTTCCACGCAGTTCAAAGTTCAGGAAATTATACCTTTGAGCAGGACATTCCCCCCATAGTCTTCAGGGCAAGAGTCCCCCACAGCCCTCAGGGCCCGGGTTTTAAGTTATGCCCTGGGGGCATATAATGTTTTTATTGAAATCTTTGTCGTAGAAACTTGAAAAAGGGCTCATTCGAAAGGTAATTGAAATGGCTAGTGCCCTTTTTAATAGTCGAAATTGATTTGAGGGCAACTAACCTCACTCTCACGCCCACCTTTTCCCCAAACACATCCAATCAAGATTTTAGATAGCCAATTTATTCAACGCAGTTGAAAGTTTTGGAAATTAGGTCTTTAAGGATGACAACCCTTCCCCCCCACAACCCTCAGGGCAAGGGTAGTAAGTTATGCCCTGGGAGCTTGTAAGTTTTTTATAGAAAGCGATGTTGTAAAAACATCAAAAAGGGCTCATTCAATTGAAAATTGAAACGGCTAGTGCCCTTTTAATAGTCGAAAGTGGTTGAAGGGCAACTAACCCCCCTCTCACGCCCAAAATTTCCCCAATCAAATCCAATCAAAATTTTGAGATATCCAATTTGTTCAACGTTGTCGAAAGTTCTGGAAATTAGGTCTATTAGGATGATAATCCCCTCAGAGCCTTCAGAGCAAGGGTTGCAAGTTATGCCCTGGGGGCATATAAGGTTTTTAATGATAGAATTGTCGTAAAAACTTCAAAAGGGGATCATTCAATTGAAAATTTAGAGGGCTAGTGCCCTTTTTAATAGTTGATAGTGATTGGAGGGTAACAAACCCCCCTCTCACGCCCACCATTCCCTCAAACACATCCAATCAAAATTTTCAGATAGCCATTTTGTTCAACGTAGTAGAAAGCTCTGGAAATTAGGTCTTTGAGGATGAACCCCCCCCTCTAGCCCTCAGGGCGAGGGCTGTAAGTTATCCCCTAAGGGCATATAAGGCTTTTATTGATAGCGTTGTCGTAGAAACTTCAAAAGGGCTCATTTGATTGGAAATTGAAAGGGCAAGTGTCCCTTTTAATAGTCGAAAGTGATTGGAAGGCTTGACATTTTTATAGTAAAGATCGATGTGGGTACAATGTATTTTTTTTGTTTTTGTTATTTAGACCAGGGCACTTCGAACCGAAGGAGTTGTCCTAGGAACTCCAAAAAGGGCTCATTCGATTGAAAATAGAAAGGGCTGATGCCCTTTTTAATAGTCGAAAGTGATTGGAGGGAAACTAATCCCCCTCCCACGCCCACCGTCCAAGTTGACTTGATGTTTAAAAACTAAATGTTGCCATAAGATTAAATCAAAATGCACTGTGTTAATGCTAATTCCCAATAAGGCATCTCAACAGTATCCCAAGAACGACTGAGGGTATTTTGTTCCAACTTTCGGAGCTGCTTCTGCTCTTAAAATTTAACCAAATCAAAATAGCGTAAGTGTATCCAAGCTATCAAAGAAATTAAACAGATTTTTTTTCGAATGGGAACAAGTTTTCCATTTCAGGTCAACTAGAGGAGGTATGAAACTAAATTAAACACTACTATTGGTGTCCAGATTTTTAAGAGGGTGTATGTTGTTAAAAATTGCTGAAAATTTTTCTCCAGCATACAAATAGCAGGCCAAACTATAAATCCTTAAAAAAACGAAAAGATTTGAAGTATTATTTTCTTTTTCTCTGAAAAGACTATGTCAATATAAAACGAACAGAAATTAATTAAAAAACTTTTTCACAAAATAAGTTTTTCAAAGAAAATTTAAGAACTCCATTTAACAAAAAATGAGCAAAAATAAAATCAAATAATCTACCAAGCGTGAAACTACTACAAATCAGCATCGATAAATCAATGAAACCCAAAACGAACAGAAATCAAACAGTTCGTGGTAACGAACTGCAAGTAAGGAGCGACCCGGCTCAATGGTAACCGAAACTCTAAAAAACGGAATTTTGGTACCAATAGATACATCAAAAGAATCATATTTTAATTCTGATTTCAAATATATAAGTTTCATCAAGTTTAATATTACCAATCAAAAGTTAAGTGCCCGATAAAATTTGGCAGAACGTAGAAAAAAGGGGGAAAGACATCACAAAAGTTATAGGATATCGACGACAATCACAAACAAAGATACACCGTAGTCTAAAGTCCCGCTGCAGAGATTGATAACTGTCATCAGCAACACGGGGGAATTTTGCATTATTGTCCAGAAAAAAGATTACAGGTGCGTGTTATTTGTTTTGTGTTTTTTTTTTTCCCCAGGGGTAATCGTATTGACCCAGTGGTCCTAGAATATCGTAGGAGGGCTCATTGGAACGGAAATTAACTCGGGAGAATCTTTCCGTAGAGGATGTTTCTTTGGGGTAAGGGAAACTTCTATGAGGGGGGCGGCGGATTTCCAAGCATCATTTAAAAAACGATGAGAAATTAAATTTTAAAAAAACAGTTTTTTCAACTGAAAGTAAGAAGCAACATTAGAACTTAAAATGAACATAAATTATTACGTATATGAGGGGGTTCTCCCCCAATTCAATACCTCGCTCTTTACGCTACAGTTTTTTTTAGCGCTTTCAAAAGAGCTATCTATTCTAATTAAACGGTATTTGTTATTAAGGGTTTTTTGAATTAAAAATTTTTTTAACTTTTAAAGTAAAGAACGTGTTATTGACTAAGGGGAGAATCCCATCATATATGTAATAACATATACGTAATAAAAAAAAAAAACAACAAAAAAAACAAGCGATACGGCTCAATAGTAAGCAAAACTTTTAAAAATGGAACTTTGATGTTAATAAATGTATCAAAAGAATGGACTTATAATGCTGATTCTAAATATATGAATTTTATTAAGTTTAGTATTACTCATCAAAGGCTACGAGCCTGAGAAAATTTACCTGATTTTTTAAAGAGGGGGAAACATCCCCTAAAAGTGAAAACATTTTAATGAAAATCACACCGTCAGATTCAGCGTATCAGACAACTCTATAACATATGTTTCAAGCTCATATCTGCAAAAATCTGCAACTGTGTATTTTTTGCCAGAAGAAAAATATACGAATATAGAAGTTCGTTACGTAAGTTAACTTGTAAACTACGTCAGAACCAAATTTAGAGACAGCCATTTAGCAAGAGAAAAGTAAATTTTTGATGAAAATTTTGTTTACTTATTCAATGCCGGCGAGCCAAAATAAAAGCTGCATTAACTGAAAAACGATCAGAAATTAAATAAAAAAAAACAAGTTTTTTAAACTGAAAGTAAGGAGCGACATTAAAACTTAAAACGAACAGAAATTATTCCGTACATGAAAGGGGTTGTGCCCTCCTCAACGCCTCGCTCTTTACGCTAAAGATTTTATTGTTTAAAAAAAAAGAGTTATGAGAAAGTCAAACTTTAGCGTGAAGAGCGAGGCGTTGAGGAGGGCACAGCCCCTTTCATATACGGAATAATTTCTGTTCGTTTTAAGTTTTAATGTCGCTCCTTACTTTCAGTTTAAAAAACTTGTTTTTTTTATTTAATTATAATAAATAACCGAGTCAAACTCAAAACGAGCAGAAATTAACATAAGTTGGGCTCAAAACCCCTATGCCTTCCGAAGGCCAGAACATAATTTGCACTTTACTGAAAAAAAAAATACAAATGAATGTGCATTGTCAGTTTAATATACATATACTAATATTTAGTAATCAAAATGTTAATATTATTTGATTTATTAAAGTTATAAAAGTAAAAACATTTAAATTTTTTTTAGTAAAGTGCAAATTATGTTCCGGCCTTGGGATGGCATAGGGGTTTTGAGCCCAACTTATGTTAATTTCTGTTCGTTTTTAGTCTGACTCGGTTATTTATTGTAATTTCTGTTCGCTTTGGGTTTCATTTAGGGTGAACTTGGGTAAGTCCGACACCAGGGTAACTCTGTCACCCCCGTCTTACCTGATTCAGTGAGGATAGAAATCTTTGGTTTTGTACTTCATTTTCTTCCTTTGGCCTGGTACTTGACAACAGTCTTTAGTATTGACACCATTTTTAACCCCTCTGGCGGTGACGAAATTTTGAAATTTCGAGGAGGGCATCTTTGCTAGCCACGAGGTGGGTAGTAATTTTTAACTGATAGTGCGGAAAACTAAAGAGAGGATGGAATGATTGTAAATAGCTGATGAGTTAATAGGATAGTTGAAGTATTTACTGTAATTTATTAGTATTTTATCCTCAAGCCAGTCAGGAGATACAAGGGGTGTTGGACTTACCCCAGAAAAACCCCCGTTCGGGGTAACTCCGGCATGTCGGACTTGCCCCGTACAGGGTAATTCCGACACGGGGGGCCGGACTTACCCCGTGTATACGATTGGCTAGTCTTTTGCAGTTCTAGCCTAGATCTCAGTGAATTGTATTTGTCAACTATTCCTTGATCCCAAGATCTTGACGAAAAGGAGCAATATCAACTGAAAAATGAAACTGGAAAAGAAGGATTATGCCAAAAATATACTTAACGTTATGAGAAAACCTTGAATAAATTCCTTTTTTGATTTTAATTTGATCGAAAATACTTTTTTCAGATTTGAGTGTCTTAATTTTTTGCATAAGATTTTGCTTTCATATTTTTCACTTTTTATGTAATTTTCTTGCATCTTCCAGTTATTATATTTTTTTCCAATAATAAAGGTTTCCAGACATGAAAATGATATATACAAGTCTTTTTTAGTTTAGTTTATTCACTGTCTTGACCCAAGTCGATAGTGTGATGGAGTTTTATCAACTGCTTTTTCCAAACCATCTGCTTTTTCAGACATATCTAATGTAAATTTGAAGGTCTAGAGGGGGAGGGCAGCTGCCCCCTCCCTACACCCATGAAAATCAATACTATCATTAACAGCTAAATCTGTCAAAGCTGAAAGTAATTAGACATTGAAGAATCGCATTGTGCCAAGTTAATATTAAACCTAGTATTGTCGGATTACTTTCCAATCAAACACTAGATAACATCGGATTTTTGGTTCTAACAGAAAAACAAATGCATGGTAGACACGTTTAGGGGAATATATTTGAGTGCGAAGGGGGTTGGGGTCGAAAACACCATAATACTGCCTGTGATTGATATGAATTTTTTCTAAACTTTGTCAATCAGTAACAATATAGCTGAATTCACGAGTACCCATAGGGAATAAACACAATTTCTGATGTTTTTCTCAGGATGCAAACGCCAACAATTTTCTCATGAGAGAAAATTTGTTGCTCCCCATCTTCAAGAGATTTCCCCTCCCCAACGAGGCCAGGTGATAAGTGGAAAATAAAAATTGGTTTTTTTAATGTGGTTTATAAAAAAAAAAGGTAAATTGTCTAACTGAGGCTATAAAATTGTTTTCTATAGGTTTTGGCTAATAAAAAACCTTGATGAGTATATCTTATAAAATTGTACATATATTTAAAAAAAAAAAACGTTAATTCTGGACAGCTTTTCCTGCTTCCAATTGTCCGTCCCTTTTTTCCAGAGAACAGATAGTCTATACGCGCTATAAGCTTGAATTTGTCAATATGGCTTTTACTTTATGATACACAAGCTACGGTTTACTATTGTTACTATAAACCTGCATTTTTTCCAGATGCCACGCAAGTACAACCGAAAAACCAACAAGGGGACAGGAGGACGATATACTGCTGAACAGCTTAAAAAAGCCAAAGATGAAGTTCTATCATGTCGAATGTCTTTAAAAAAAGCTGCGAAATTTTACAACATACCGAGGACAACACTAATGAATCAGACAAAGAAGCAAAGGACTTTCCGCGAATCGCCTGCTGTTACTCTCGGGAGAGCTCTGGACCTACCTCCTGATGTTGAGCAGAGTATGGCAAATACGCTGAAGGTCATGGAAAAGTAGGGCATGGGGCTTACCAAACAACAGTTCCTAGACGAAGTGCAAAAATATGTCAGCGTGAACAAAACCAGTACTTGTTACACAAACAACCGGCCAGGTGAGGACTGGTGGTTTGGGTTTAAGAAAAGAAACAACATCTCGCTTAAGAAACCTGAGCGTCTTGAAAACCTGAGGGCTGTGCAACAAGCAGATCCTTGTATCATTCTAGGATTTTATGACCTGCTACAAAAAACAGCAGACGAGCTTGACATCTTAGACAAACCAGAATGTTGGTTCAACTTGGACGAAAATTCGTTTCGTCGCGATCCTGGTAGCCTTAAAATCGCTGGCGCGAAAAGATCCCCAGCAACGCGGCGAACTGGTGGCAATGGGCGTGATAACACAACAGTGCTTGCATGTGTTAATGCATCAAGTGAGAAGCTGCCACCACTGGTAGTCTTCTTGGGAAAAAAACAGTTGGAGTTCATGGCTACTCATTCAGGACGATCCAGATGCATGTTATTCAGCTACTAAGAAAGGATAGATGACTGCAGACCTTTTCTATAACTGGTTTAAAGATGTTTTCCTGCCTCAGGTGAAAGAAAAAGCACATCTTATTCTTGATGGCCATGGCTCCCATTTATCCTTGGCTCTTGCGAAGCTCGCTTCAGAAAAGAACGTTACAATCCTCAAGTTGCCAGCCAACACATCCTATGTTTTGCAGCCCCTTGACAGGGTTATTTTCCAAGGGCTGAAATCATCCTATGAGCAGAAGCTCGTGAACTGGCAACGAGCACTCCCAGGTGACGTGACCAGGCCCTGTGAAAATTTTATGTCAGATCTGGGAGACTTACTTTACCCCTTCACTGATTCAAAAATCATTTCAAGCGACAGGAATTTACGATTCCGCTATTCCAGCGCGTATCAACCGCGACGTGGTCGACAACGCGAAGTTTGATCCAGCCAAGTTTAAACAATATGTTGAGAGTAAGAAATCGGAGACTCAGAATTTAACAAGAGTGACTACCAGGGTGAATACTGCAATTGAACAGATTACCATTTCGGTGTTGGTTAGTCCGAAGAAGAATCATACGCATGACAAATCCTTTGAAGAACTTCTCTTGGACTCAGTACGTTGCCCTTCTCTTGATGTCTCAGCATCTGGGACATCCAGTAGGCAGAGAGTTGCCCGGGAAGCTGAAGTAATCACATCTGCAGAGTCTTTGAGAGTGATTGAACAAAGAGAGAAAGAGAAAAAAGAAAAGCTAGAGAACAAAAAAGGGAAAGTACAAAAGAACACGCTCAAGCCAAAACTGAAAAAGAAAAAGAAAGATGATCTTTCCAGTGAAGACTCTGACGTTGATGTCTCATCGGGTTCCTCAACTGACGAAATGGATATCCGTGATACTGTTGGCAGTGAGCATGAAGAGGAGGAGGAAAAGAAGCTAAACATACAGCTAAATGAGTACTATGCTGTAGCATACGATACCAAACGAGATCAACAAGGCTGGTATATCGGAAGGGTGCTTGATTTTCCCGATGAAAATCTTGTTTTGTATAAAATATCTTTGCTGCCTGAGCCTAGCCAACTATTCATATGATTGGCCAAAAAAAGATGACATTGACAAAGTCAAAGAAAACTACATCTTTGCCAGACCATTGAGGCTCTCTGGACCTGGTCACTTCACTCTACCACCATTCCAAATTCGGCACATCATCAGCCTGTACAAGAAGCACATTAGTGCCTGCAAGTGATCAAAAGTTTGCTTTCTCGAATCTCTCTGATACTAATTGAAACTGCTTCTTTTTTTTTATCCTATTATTTGAAGTATGTCTTTACCTTTTTCATATTAACAATAAACAATTTGAAAAAATACATTTCTCAGAGACTTCTCCTATGTACGGGGTAAAACCAGCACTGTCGGAGTTACCCCATGGTAAGCAGAAAGCTGATGTTCCGCTGTGGCACATACAAACCCTTAACGAGAGTTTTTGGTTTGTATGGTTTTTCCGTACATAGAGGGACCCTCTATCATGTCTTAGTGTAAAATAATTTTTCTCTCTACATACATAAGATTTACCTGGGAGGTGCCGGATTTACCCCCAGACTCGGGGTAAGTTCGGCCTCCCTGAGATGGGTTACTTTGGTGTAGCAGCTCATGGAAACAACAAAACTTGGGGACTTTCTGGATTGTGCGGAATATTACTAGTATGATCAACAGCAACATCAAATAGTTTTTATTGTGGCAGAAACTCCAAAACAATCTTGGGACCAGATTAAGCTGAAAAAAACTCGATAAAGGGCCGGACTTACCCAAGTTCACCCTATTTATTGATGCTAATTTGTGGTAGTTTTACGCTTGGTAGATTATTTTATTTTTGCTCATATTTTGTTTAATGGAGTTCTTTACTTTTCTTTGAAAAACTTATTTTGTGGGAAAAGTTTTTTTAATTAATAATATTAAAACTGAATTACTTGCAGCTAAAGAGAGTAGGTTTAAGACATACAGTTGTTAATTAATGGCACAACTGGTCCTAAGTTTTTGGGCGTTATGAATTTTGTCTTATATATGTATATATAAGAAAAAATTACATTATATATATAAATATATATATATATATATATATATATATATATATATATATATACATATACATATATATATATATATATATATACAAAATTTTGTCTTATATATACATATTTAAGACAAAATTGTCACCTATGAAAGCATATAAATATATATATATATATATATATATATATACACAAAATTTTGTCTTATATATACATATTTAAGACAAAATTGTCACCTATGAAAGCATATAAATATATATATATATATATATATATATATATATATATATATATATATATATATATATAATTTTGTCTTCTATATACATATATAAGCTAAAAGTGTCACCTATGAAAGCAAAGGATAGTAAAAGTTGTATGAGAGAGAGATCTATCGAATATTTAAAACGAAAGGAAGCTACCATTTTAATGGTCAGCAGAAGAGATAAAGAACTTGTCTTTACTTTTTGCCCTTATGGGCAAAAGCATAAGGTAAAAAAGGGATGAAACAGCCGAGCTAGTTGAAACTAGTTGTCAAGTGCCATAAAGGACCCTCAGTTTTAAACAACGGTGAGAGCAGTAAAGATGTTCATAATAGAATGAATAAGGCTCAGGGTAATTTTATCAGTTATATAAATTTTTAAAGAATAGGAAGACAAGTCTGCGAACTAGAATTAGATTATTGGAAGCTACAGTGATGACAGTGATCAAATATGGTTCTGAAGCGTTGGCACTCCGAAAAACGGAGGAAGACTTGTTAGATGTTTTCCAGAGAAATTGCCTGAATATTGTTCTGGGTACTCGGTTGAATGACCATATTTCAAACAGTCAGCTGTACGAAAAGTATTGTTCAACCCCGCTTTCATGAGAGAAAGGTTAAGATGGCTAGGGCACGTTCTAGGGATGAAGGATGACAGATTGCCTGCCAAAGATTGGGTGAATATCTTAAGGATTTAAGAGAATAAGGATCTTCTTGGGAGGGTGTAAAGAGAGGCTTTGGATCGATTGGGGTTTAGGAGGAACGTGCGAAGCGTGGCTAAGGTGGCTTAGTGCTGCAGTGAGTTGTTAGTAGTAGTAGTTCTAAGTAGCTTGGCGAAAC
The DNA here is from genome assembly GCF_049724085.1 of Artemia sp. Qi Xiang Cuo. Lineage (NCBI taxonomy): Eukaryota > Metazoa > Arthropoda > Branchiopoda > Anostraca > Artemiidae > Artemia > Artemia sp. Qi Xiang Cuo. Next base: position 60,253,183 of record NC_142810.1, read on the forward strand.
TTCTTTAATACATAAAGAAAATGACAAACACTAGTTTAACAGGCATTGCAAGAAGAAAGAAATTTGTCCAAGAGGGTGGTAAAAACAACTAACTGGTTAACAATACAATAACCAGTAATAATCTTACGAGTAATATATTTACAAAGGCTAGCCAGATCACTAGACATAAATACTATACTATTCGCTTCAACAGGGACAAACAGAACTTTATTAGAACCCAGGCTTTAAATCATTATATATATTAAGAATATTATAAATAACATTGAATATTTTAAGAATATTGCTACATCCAAATATTGAAAAAGACCTGGCTAGCAGGTAGTCACTGTTAGTAACATATACCGACTCACAAAATAATAAAAACAACCCCGTTAATTCGATCTCTGTAGTAGAAAAAAAAAAAATCTAAAAGTAGTATATTAAGACGCACTTTGTGTGTGTATTTTTTCTTCTCCTTGTATTTTTGGACATAGAGCCTTAAAGGGGTTATAAGATAAGATAACGTGTATTTCAAGGCAAAATGTGGCCATGTACACAAATAACATACAAGATTAACAAATTACAGCACTCGTCACAATAATAAAGAAAAAAATTAAAATAAAATAAAATAAAAACTACTCTCTTCTTTTTGCAAAATACTCATCAAGATATCTTCCCACTAGACAAATAAATTGTGACGACGTACTTTGCAAGGCATCAGAAAGCAACACTCCATCATTCCCAAATAAATTTTCCTTTACCCCCAAAAGACCTCGACAACGACTCAGACAATGCTCCAAATTCTCCTCCTCTTCTTGGCAAAGAGGGCAAGCAAACCTGCCGTCCGGGACACTTTTCCTCCTCTCAAAAACTTTCAATTTCGAACGAATGGGAAGGCAATTAGATTGTAGCTGCATCCAATATGTAAGGTATCTAGAGGTTAAATTTAACTTAAAAGTAAAATTCCTGACCGTATATTATCTGCACCTCTTTATAATACCTTAGAGTTTCCAAATTCTTAATCTCCTCCTCTTGATTCTGTATTGCCTGGTCCTACTACACCTGCTTAATTTCCTTGTCCAACTGTAATTGTTGACTAGTTGATCAATGGACCTTGTTTTAAGCGAAAGAAAAACCTGTTTTTTCCAGTGCTTCTTTAACCTTAAAAGGGCAAGATCTTTTCCTATATAGCTGAAGTAACTCATCATATGCAGCCTTCAGTAGCCCATCACTGGGTAACTGTACAGCCCTTAGCCAAAATTTTACCATTTGGACTGTCCTGTAACTTTTAAGAGACCACAGTCCAAGGTCTCCTTTAAGAAACTGGGTATGGGTCATTCTATGCAACCCGTACAATCTCTTAAAATAGCCTAGCTGAACGCTTTCTAACTGGGCAGCGTTCTCATGTCCCCAGATTTCTGCCCCATAATGGAGAATCGGCATAATCTTAGATAAAAAAAAACCTCTTATTCAAAGACAAATTCTTTATTCCACTAATTTTATTCCTGAAAAGTGAAAATGTTGCAGCTCTTCCCCTATTTAACACTTCTTTAATATGAGAACTCCATCCACCATTACTTTGGAAGATATAACCAAGATACTTTATTTTTTTCAACTACTTCTAATTGTTGTCCTCCAAATACAAATATATTATCCATTTTTTAATTCCTTTTACTGAAAACAACCACTTTAGTTTTCATAACGTTCAGCTGTAAATTTTTCATTTGTAAATATTCCTCAATTAAATCTAGTAATATCTGAAGCTCCCTTGCCGACTTAGCCAACAATGCAGTGTCATCCGCAAATAATAACACCGAAAAATTAATTTTTCCAAGACACAGCTTTGGAGCTAATTTTTTTTCCAGAAACTCCACCATATCATTCAAAAACAAACCGAACAGTCTCGGGGACATGGCGCTGCCCTGCTTCACTCCTTTCTTAAGGTCAAATAGCCTGGAAAATCCCGAACCTGCAACCCTGACCATAGACTTAGTCCCAGAATACATAACAACAAATAAACGAATGAAACTTAAAGGTAGACCTACATCTCTTAAACACTTTTCAAGGAGAGCTCTATCTACAGTGTCGAATGCCTTTCTTAAGTCTAGAAACGCAACATACAGCTTATTTCTACCTGATCCATACTTCTCTATCAGAGCACTGTACACAAATGCTCTATCTGACGTACTATAACTTTTCCTGAAACCCCCTGCTCCTCTTTAATTACCCCATAACCCTCCAACCATTCATTCAACCGATTGTCCAAAATCTTTTCTAAAATTTTACTAAGTGCATGCGCTAATGCTATCAACCTATAGCTATCATGATCACTAGGACTACCTTTCTTAAATAGAGGTACCATAATCGATACTTTCCATAGGGAAGGCCATACAACCACTACTTATAATTCTATTACGAATATTCACTAAAACTAGCAAAAACACCCAGAAACCTCTTTAACAAAACTGCTGGTATACCATCCATTCCTGGCCCTGATCCTCCCTTCATCTTCTTAACTACTTTCTTAACTTCTTCTGAGGTTACATTCTTCACTAACTCATAATCTTTTTCTTTCATCGGAAACTACGGAGCAACACTTGATTCATCACTATCAAGGCTACTAGAATCTTCATCTATACTCTCAAGAAAACTAGGCCAAGTATCAGCTTCAGGGATTTGTAATTGGCCTTTTCCTTGTCCATTCTCCTGCCTTCTTCCTGACCAAAATTGCTTTGTATCCCCCACCATTAAAGTCTTCTCTTCCCCTTTCTGTTCCTCTCTAATTTTCTCCCATTTTTTCCTCCGTTTAAGCCTATTCTATTCCCTTCTTCTTTCCTTAAACCGTAAAAACAAACTCTGCCTTTCTTCCTCTACAAAGCAAGCATTTACCAAATCTAATAACTCCTCCAACTCTTTTTTAAAAGAACTACATTCATCATCAATATGATGCTATATGATACTGAATGTACTTTTTAGTTTATTGCAGAGTATGGGTGATTTATAGGAGTGGAAAGTGGCGCTAGTTTCTTAAAAAAAAATTATCAGCGCCATCTACATCTGGCAACGCTTGGCATTTTTTCAAGCTTCGTTATTGCTTTTCTGTCAGGAACTGAGATCAGACACTTATTAGGATAAAAGGACAAAGATCCTCCTGAGCCATTGCTGGCGTATATGGCGTCGAGTCGATGTTTCAGTTGCTGGGTCTTTTTTACAAGGACAAGTAGCAAGCTTGTTGCCCAATTTTGCTGCAGCAGGGATCGAACCCCGGACCCCTTATTGCCAAACAGAGCATCAATCCACTGTGCTACAACAGGGTAAAAGGGGGTTCTGACCTCCAACTCAAACTCCCTCTCCAGCTCCAATTCCTCCTCGAGAAATTGGGCCAAAGAACACAAAGATTTTAATGGACAAGTTTAAGAATGTCGTTGATAAAGATGTTACCACAAGGTGATTTGAACTCCTATTCTTTGAATTCGAGTATGTTATTAGGATAATTTGAACATCAATAAGTGAAGAAGGAGTCGTAGCCACTCTTTGCAGTTAGTTCTGTAAGAGCGCATTGCTGGCGCATAGGGCGTCGAGTCGACGTTTCAGTTGCTGGGTCTTTTTTACAAGGACAAGTAGCAAGCTTGTTGCCCAATTTTGCTGCAGCAGGGATCGAACCCCGGGCCCCTTATTGCCAACCAGAGCATCAACCCACTGTGCTACAACAGGGTAAAAAGGGGGTTCTGACCTCCAACTCAAACTCCCTCTCCAGCTCCAATTCCTCCTCGAGAAATTGGGCCAAAGAACACAAAGATTTTAATGGACAAGTTTAAGAATGTCGTTGATAAAGATGTTACCACAAGGTGAGTTGAACTCCTATTCTTTGAATTCGAGTATGTTATTAGGATAATTTGAACATCAATAAGTGAAGAAGGAGTCGTAGCCACTCTTTGCAGTTAGTTCTGTAAGAGTGCATTGCTGGCGTATAGGGCGTCGAACCGACGTTTCAGTTGCTGGTTCTTTTTACAAGGACAAGTAGCAAGCTTGTTGCCCAATTTTGCTGCAGCAGGGATCGAACCCCGGGCCCCTTATTGCCAACCAGAGCATCAACCCACTGTGCTACAACAGGGTAAAAAGGGGGTTCTGACCTCCAACTCAAACTCCCTCTCCAGCTCCAATTCCTCCTCGAGAAATTGGGCCAAAGAACACAAAGATTTTAATGGACAAGTTTAAGAATGTCGTTGATAAAGATGTTACCACAAGGTGATTTGAACTCCTATTCTTTGAATTCGAGTATGTTATTAGGATAATTTGAACATCAATAAGTGAAGAAGGAGTCGTAGCCACTCTTTGCAGTTAGTTCTGTATGAGTGCATTGCTGGCGCATAGGGCGTCGAGTCGATGTTTCAGTTGCTGGGTCTTTTTTACAAGGACAAGTAGCAAGCTTGTTGCCCAATTTTGCTGCAGCAGGGATCGAACCCCGGGCCCCTTATTGCCAAACAGAGCATCAACCCACTGTTCTACAACAGGGTAAAAAGGGGGTTCTGACCTCCAACTCAAACTCCCTCTCCAGCTCCAATTCCTCCTCGAGAAATTGGGCCAAAGAACACAAAGATTTTAATGGACAAGTTTAAGAATGTCGTTGATAAAGATGTTACCACAAGGTGATTTGAACTCCTATTCTTTGAATTCGAGTATGTTATTAGGATAATTTGAACATCAATAAGTGAAGAAGGAGTCGTAGCCACTCTTTGCAGTTAGTTCTGTAAGAGTGCATTGTTGGCGCACAGGGCATCGAATCGACGTTTCAGTTGCTGGGTCTTTTTTACAGCGATAGGTAGCAAGCTTGTCACCCAAACTTGCTGCGGCAGGGATCAAACCCTGGGTCCCTTATTGCCAAGCACAGCATCAATCCACTGAGCTACAACAGGGTAAAAAGGGGGTTCTGACCTCCAACTCAAACTCCCTCTCCAGCTCCAATTCCTCCTCGAGAAATTGGGCCAAAGAACACAAAGATTTTAATGGACAAGTTTAAGAATGTCGTTGATAAAGATGTTACCACAAGCTGATTTGAACTCCTATTCTTTGAATTCGATTATGTTATTAGGATAATTTGAACATCAATAAGTGAAGAAGGAGTCGTAGCCACTCTTTGCAGTTAGTTCTGTAAGAGTGCATTGCTGGCGCATAGGGCGTCGAGTCGACGTTTCAGTTGCTGGGTCTTTTACAGGGACAAGTAGCAAGCTTATGGCTCAACCTTGCTGCAGCGGAGATCAAACCAGGGTGCTCCGTATTGGCTAGCAGGTCAACAATCCACTGTGCTACAACAGGTTCAGACACTTATTACAATACTAATTTCAAAAATTACACTAATTAAATGAATTATTCTTAATATTACGCTGATAACAATGCTGAGTGTCACCAAACGCTAGATGGCGTTTTTTATCAGTCAACATTAGCGTCAATTCACTCTATTTTAAGTTACCCATACTCTTTGGTTTAGTGTTTATGACTAAATCAATATCTAAAGATAAAGACGTTCGGCGTTTTCAGGGAACAGTTATTGGACGGTTTTGGTACCCTGAATAGTCAGAATTAATAATTAAATATTAACTATAACACCCAACAGAGTGCAAAAATACTTATAGATTTTTACATCAAATTTATAAATTGATCTTTTATCAAAGTATTAAATAGAAAGTTTTTGGTTCATATTTCTTCTTTTTCTTAAAGTAAAAACTTTGGTAATAAGCTGTCTTTCTTCGCCTAAATTTCATATTTTTTTTTTTTAATGAGAAAAAATTTCATTAAGCATACGTACTATAATATCATTGGTAGTGAAATATATATTGCTCCCAAAATAAGGAATATCGATACCTTTTCACTTCCGGGGTCTTTTTTAGCCACTTGAGATCTCTGCTGGGCACCTCTTGGCGGTGACGCTGATGCTGAAGACGCAGCTGCAGATGCAACAGTTTCTCGATCTCGTCCCTAAAAATAAAAACATAAAAAATCTTTAAGTGAAATTATATTTTAAAAATATTTTGATTGAAAAGCAAAAGTTTTTTAACCCCATTAATTTCCTTTAGAATGAACCATTGAACAACTCTCTACGATATTCCAGTGCCAAGATATCTGTGGAAGCAAAAAAAAAAAAAAAAAAAAAAAAAAAAAAAAAAAAAAAAAAAAAAAAGAAAAGCTGCCAGAGCCAATACAGTAATGCAAAGCAGTTTCTTGACTGCTTACTTTGAGGATTGACGATGCTATTGATACTATACCCAGCTCAAGCAGCCTCTATTTTTTTCGTTTTAATTTAGTCTGTAGCTCTTCCCTTCTCACTTAATCTCGCATCAGTTCCAAATGATTGAAAACTGTTTAATTGTTTTTATATATTATTTGATACAACTTATATTAAAGGTTATAACTAATTAAGATATCCATCACTGGGACAAGTCCAAACTGACTATTTCTCAGCTCCTTAAAATGCTCATACATTGTACTCCCAATCTACTGTCCAGCTGAATCTATTAAATCATTATTATATCAAAGGGTTGGACAAGGCTAGTTAATAGACACTTACTTGGGGTTTACCCCCCCCCCCCCTCTTATAATTTCTAAGAGTTCCACTATTAGTTTTATAATCTCATATATTTTCTATAGGATTTTCGTGCTTTTGTTCTATTATTTATACCCCCTTCCCCAAGATATGTCTCTGTGTATTTGCCTAATTAATCTAATAGTCTAGTGTGACTGTATTAGGTAGTAGACATTTTTGTGACATTATTGGGGTACAAATGTGACATTATCGTCAGTCATTTCGAGCGTTCCCGTGTTTTTTAAGATTTCTTTGCCCCCCCCCCCAAATAACTCCCCAAATAAAACTTCTGGATATGGCCCTGGGGATTATATACCTGTTTCTACCTCCACCCTCCCCTTGTCTCTCCCTTAGAACTAATTGTGTATTTATCTGAAGGCTCAATGAGAGTTGGGATGTTTTGGCATTAAAATGCACCTTCTGAGACATAAAAAAAAACAAAGAAATAACCAAAAACTTAAAAGATGAATAAAATTCAATAAAAGCCAAAAATTATAAGAATTAAAACCAAAGACCTAACAACCATAAAAGCGAGTTATTCGCCAATATCCGCGATTTGCACAAAATACAAAAAAATATGAACTGCCATCGACGGATACTAGTGGATACTAGTGCTTGTGGGGGTAAACCCGGGATACTTGGAGCTTGCTGCTGAATGGAAATTAAAAGCATTAGAGAATGAAAAGTCAACAAATTCGAACATAAAAATTCGAATATTTAAAAAAAGCAGAGATCAGTATGTCAGAAAGGGAAGGAGACGAATTAGAGTAAACAGAAAACAGAAAAAGGCGAGAGTAAAGGCAGCACTGTGACATACTAAACAGCGAAGTTTCCCACGTCACTTCATCCTTTTATTTGGGGCCACAGCGTATAGCCTGGAGCGTCATAGGAACTTAGATGATGGTTTATTAATTTTTTTAGGGCATATTCAAACGGTAACTGCCCTCTCCAGATCAAAGTTTACCCCCCACCCCGACCTAAGTTTGTTCCCCCACCCCCTGAAATTTAGCTTCTGCAAAAAATCTTGTCAAAATTAAGATAGGCCTGCATAATTCAAGTATCCAGAGAAACAGGTCAGTTTTCTATAGCATATGTTTGCCTTTATGGTGCTATACGGCCATTTTTCAGTTTTCACTGTCATTTTCACTTGATTTGGGTAAATTGGCTCCAACTTTGCCCCCCCCCCCCAGGATTTTGGCGAAATTACACCACTGTCGATAAGGGTTCAATGTATTACTATTTGTTCATTTATTTTTTTCCCAAGGGGTTCTTCATGTGGAAGGGGTGGTCGAACAAAATAACAAATCTTTGAGAATTATGTCCATTGCTTTGTTTTAAAATATTACACCGTTTTATTATATTTTCAATTGTTTAACGCTGCTAGAATGAATGCATTATAAATTGATTTCTGGCTCGTAAAAGCGTAACAAAAAGGTATATAAACAACTTTTGATGTGCTTTTTCTAAGTTTTTGTAATAATCTATAAAAGAAAAAGTATAGAATTATAAAATAATATCATAAACATTTTTCCAAAAAGTGAGTAAATTATATGTTTGATTATTATCAATGCATTCATTGTGTTTCAGCAGGCGTTTTGAAAAAAAAATCTTCAGATAAATATAGAATTAGCTCTAAGGGAGAGACGATGGGAGGGTGGAGGTAGAAATTGATATATGATCTTCAGGGCAGTATCCAGGACTTTTGTTTGGGGGGGGGGAGGGGCTTCGGGACAGGCAGGGTCACCTGAATCAGAGTCTAACTTTAAAGGAGCTAGATTTGTAAGCAAATCCTTCTGAAGGCATTCTTGCCTTCAACTGATTGCGGTCTTGCAATCAACGACTGAGAAAGTGACTGAATATTCCGCTCTTATGATCCAGTGCTTAGTTAATCAAAGTCATCAAGTGTTACAAACCTCTTTTATAATTGAATTCGGTACTTTTATAAATAAATAAAAATAATATGTATATGATATGACGAATGTGGCCATTTAAATATGCAAGGCTGTTAGGGTAATATTTCTTAGGGTTAAAGATAGGAAAGAAATAACCAATATGATTTTACAACCCAAATATTGGAAAAATTGATTATTTTTTTTATGATGTATATTTTTTTAATGGATGTCCAAAATGAGGCACTGTCCAATTGCTGAGGTATAACCCTAGGCACAAGATTACCAAAGGGATAAACTAGACAGCTAGTTAGATTAATGAAACTCTAAAAGAAGGGACATTACCTTTTTAGGCCCAGGAAAATCAGTATCATAAAACAATTTCATGAAAAGCTGGAAGAGATGCTTCAAAAGAAATGCTCAGCTGGTCTTGTAGCTACAGGGCAGCTTTAAAACACTAATTTTACCCCGTGTTTCCTAGGGAGTGTCTTATTTTACCTTATTTTACCAATTTTACTTACTGAGTTTTTATTTTACGGTAATTTTACAAAACTAGCATAGATAGCCTAGGACTGAGACTATGAACTTGCAATGGTTTTCAAACTGCATGACTGAAGGCATAAAGGATGCCCGTATGACCTCTCTTCCCTCCTTACTCCCAAACCCGTCATTTTAGTGATAAGCGCTTGCATCTTGTTGAAGCGAAGCCAAGCAAGAATTATAATATTGTATTACTACTGGGTTCATAACACCTATATCACGACCCCCTAATCACCTACGTTTTGCAGAGCAGCCAGCAGGTTGTACCTCAACAGGAATAACCTAAAGGGTTTTTAATGTGAGTGAAACCCGAACCTAATTAATCGAATAACTCCTGCAATACTCACATCCCCTGCTATCACCTTTTAGAGTAGAAAACGCAGGCACGTTCGACTGTTAGAACTGAAATCACATAGGGAATTTTGATTTGTGAACTAAGTGGGGGGGGGGGGAGGCGAGTAGTCTCTACAGCCCGCCAATTTTTTTTTTTTTATTTGTTAAAGGCTTAGGTCAGTTTCACTTTACTGAGAACTAAAGAGAATGCTTCAAGATTCACAAATTGACGTTTAAAAACTTTTTTTTAGATATTAATTTTCTATGAATTTCAATTAGGATGAAAGTTCAAGGAAATATTTTAATGAAAAAGTGTATTCAAAATTGTCACAGCAAAATGACATAACTTGACTAGTGTTCGAATATTATTTTTTTATTTGAAAGTAAAGACAATCTATTGCTTAACAACACTTTTAAAACGCCAATTGGTAGCTTTTGAAGCAATCTGGTAAGTTTCTAGCAAAACATATAGCCCTTAACTCAATTAGGATGAAAGTTCAAGGAAATATTTTAATGAAAAAGTGTATTCAAAATTGTCACAGCAAAATGACATAACTTGACTAGTGTTCGAATATTATTTTTTTATTTGAAAGTAAAGACAATCTATTGCTTAACAACACTTTTAAAACGCCAATTGGTAGCTTTTGAAGCAATCTGGTAAGTTTCTAGCAAAACATATAGCCCTTAACTCTATGGCCCTTAGAGGATGTGAGGATTGCGATCATATTTCTCTTCTTTTCAAGTCTAGCTTATAAAGATTAATTTAATCTGGCTTAAAAAGATTAAATTTAATTTACTATTTATTTATTTACAGAAATAATTACATTAATAGAAATGAACGACTTCTAAACTAAAAGATTAGACCAACAATTAATTTATTCATATACTTACAATTTATTCATATACAATTAATTTATTCATATATATATATATATATATATATATATATATATATATATATATATATATATATATATATATATATTATTTATTTATATAATTAATTTAAATATCCAATTATTTAAAAAAATAATTACATTAATAGAAATGGCCAACTGGTAAACAAAAAGATCAGACCAATGAAAATAGAAAATAATGATCAAGTCTATAGATAACTAGTGAAAGTGTAAAGAAAGCAAAATCAACAGAAGATGGCCAACTGCCAAAACTCCCTTTGATGAACTTTCAAGTCTCAAAGCAGGATAATAATAATAAATATAAAAAAAATAGAGAAAACCTTAAGTAAGATAGTGATACTGAAAATTGAATTTTGACTGTAATTTTTGTTTGTTTTGGGTTTCATCTAGTTTTTGTTAGTAATTTCTAGACGCCTGAAGTTTGAAGTATAATAGATTATAATAATATATAATTTAATATTATACAATACTTAATAATATATATTTACAGTAACACTTAATTTCTGTTCGTCTATGTTAATGTGGCTTTTCACTTTTCTTTTAATAACTTCTTTTTCGGAAAGTGTTTAAAACAAATTAATCCATTAAAAGTTACTGTCAATTATTGAAATTCCTTAAAAAAATTTTCTCTAAAAGCCTTTACATCTCTGCATTTCTGAATTAATTTACGTTTTTTCCTATGTAATATTTATATTCTTGACTAGCAAAAGTGTCCTTTAATTACTTATTTTCCTTTTCTAATCATGTCATGGATCTATGTGTGCATGTGAGGGCCGTTACATTATTTGAATTAATTTCAATAAATTAATAGAATATGAAACTAACTTAGCTTAAGTAGTGGTATTACTTATTTACATAATTGAAAAGAAGAATTAATCATTACTCCATGAAAATACCATAATTGAAAGCAAGAAATTAATTCAGAAATGTAAAACATTTGACGTTTTTATAGCTACACTAATTATTCGTTTATGCTTCTTTTGTTTGCCACTCAAAAGTGTGGATGAAATATAAAATAATGCAGAGTAAATCAACAGAAAGTACCCTTCAGACAAATTATTAATATTAACAAGATAACTAATTCAGAGGTAACAAAAAACAATACTAACCTGAACCGGAGGTCTGGCTTGTGGGGGTAAACCTGGGATACTTGGAGCTTGCTGCTGAAATGAAGTGAAAAAAAAACACAAATTAGATCATAAAATTTCGAATACAAAAAAAAAAAAAAAAAAAAAAAAAAAAAAAAAAAAAAAAAAAAAACGCCAGATCAAGGAACACCCAAATATTCGCAATATTTATAAATAATTCACCACTCAGTTTTATAAAGCAGCCCCATTGCTGGCATAGGTTTTATTTCTCTCTCGTGACCAGCGATCTGTAGGTCAGAAAAAGAAGAAAGTCAAGGCTGCACTGTTCACTTACTAAACCGCCAAGTTTCCCTCGTCACTTTATCTTTTTATTGGGGTCCACTTCGTTCAGCCTGGAGGGTCCTAGGAACTTAGATGATGGTTCATTAAATTATGTTTTTTAGGGCATATTCAAACGGATACAAAGTTGTCAGAGGGCAGCCAGCCCTTCCAAATTTTTATACCCTCCATGGCACCTTTGTAGCCTCCCTCCATCACATCATCCTCATTGCATTAGATCAAACTTCCAAGATAGCAAGTTCCCTCACAATGGTGCCTCGGGGGTTGGAGAGCATCAAAACAAAAGCAAGAAGCAAGGACCAAAATTATTTAAATGCATTGTTGACAATTACAAATTAGCAGAAACGATGAGCGGTTGTACCTTGTTAAAATAAGATTCACGGGATGAATTTTAAACTGAATGATAGGCATAAATCGGGCCTATGATTCCCCCATACTCTCAACCGCCAAATTTGCAGCGGATAGACATGTTATAACTTGCTTAAACAGGAATCACGCAACAAATTTTAATTCGAGAGCCAAAATGGGAAGAGGCTATGCGCCTTCTTTCAAGGCTGTACCCATAGGAGGGAGGGGGGGGGGGAAAGATTGTCTGACTCGTTAAAACGTAACAAAAATGGATATAAACAAATTTTGTATGCGTTTGAGGTTTTTTTGTGTACCCCCCCCCCCCCCCCGATTTTTTCTGTTTGAGTAAAACCCCCTCCAAAAAATATCCTGGGTACGGCCTTGCCTCCTTGGGTCCAAAAGGTCTAGATCTAAAAAATATAATGTTGTCATGGATACTTTCACCTATGATTCTTCCGATAAATGTGTTCAGCGCCTGGAATGGAAAGATGAAAGACAAAACAGTCAGATAAGTCCTGACTAGGACTTAGGACTTACTAGGACTATGAGCCTAGATAGGTTAGGACTGAAACTGTGATATTGAAATGGTTTTCAAACTGCATAACTGAAGGCATAAAGCAGGTCCATGTGACCTCCCTTCCCTCATTGCAACCTTTCAACCCCAACATTTTGGTTGTTTCAAGAGAAATCAAGCGAAAATGTTCAATCTTGTATTACTAAAGTCACAAACTGGGCTCATAACACCTACAATATCACCACCCCTCCCATCAATCTGTAGATTGGTAGATCGGTCGGCAATCTGTAGATCCACCGATCTGTAGATAGGTCGGCAAGTTGTACCTGAACAGGAAAAATGGCTTTTCATCTGAGTGAAAAGCAAACCTAAGTAAGCAAATGACCCCTCCAAAACCCACATTCCCTGCTACCACCTTTTTGGGTAAAAAGGCAGGCATGTTAGAGTTTTTGAACTGAAATCAAATAGGGATTTTTGATCTATGAACAAAGTGAGGGGGGGGGGGGCAAGTACTCTCTACAGCCCCACAAATTCTTTTTTTTATTCGTTAAAGACATAACTCAGTTCAATTTATCTGGCAACTTGAAATAATGCTTCAAGATTCACCAATTGGTGCTTTAAAACTTTGTTTAGCTATTAATTTTCTATGGGTGTCAATTAGGATGAAACAACAAGGAAAAATTTTATTGAAAAAAAAGTTACATTCAAAACTGTCACAGTAAAATGCAATATATAAAATACATTTAAACAAAATGAATTATTAGTTTTTTCCCTGCATAGCTTGACTAGTACTTTGAATATTATTCTTTTTTATTTGAAAGTAAAGAAAATTTATTGCCAAAGAACACTTTTGAAACAACAATCGGTAGCTTTTGAAGCATTATGGTTAGTTTCCAGGAAAACCTATAGCCCTTAGGGTATGTGAGGATTGTGATCATATTTCTCTTCTTTTTAAGCCTGTCTTCATTATTCGATTCAATTTCTGTTCGTTTTAGGTTTCACTCTTTCATTTTATTAGAGTTTGACTCATTACATACCTTTACTTCTGCTAATTTTAGGTTTTAAACCAAAATTAGCAAATGTAATTAATATGTAATTAGCTAATGTAATTAATAAAACCTAAAATTAGGTTTTAAGCTAATGTTCTTTACTCTTTTTCCACGACTTATTATTGGTAACAGAATGACATTTATTATATACCGAAAATTCTTATTTATTTTCATTTATTTTTTACAGAAATAATTACATTAATAGAAATGAACGACTTCTAAACTAAAAGACTAGACCAACAATTAATTTATTTATATATTTTATTTATAAATATATTTAATTCATTCTATTTATACAAATATATATATATATATATATATATATATATATATATATATATATATATATATATATATATATATATATATATATATATATATATATAGATATATATATATATATATATTATACAATTAATTCAGATATTATTATTCAGAATTATTTACAAAAATAATTATATTAATAGAAATGACCAACTGCTAAACAAAAAGATTACTACTACTACTACTAACAACTCACCGCAGCACCAAGCCACCTGAGGCCAACACAGCTAAGCACGCCCCTCCTCCATCTCAATCTGTTTAAAGTCTCCCTTTTCACACCCTCCCACGAAGTTCCCATTTCCTTTAAATCTTTCTTTATGACGTCCTCCCTGCCCAGACGGGGACGACCTGCTTTCCGTTTAGCCCTAGACGGTTGGCCGAAAAGGACAATCTTCGGCCATCTGTCATCCTTCATCCACACAACGTGCCCTAGCCACCTCAACCTATCTTTCATTATAGCCCTAGAGAGCGGTATTGAACCACATTTTTCGTAAGACCAAAAAAAAAAAAAAAAAAAAAAAATGATTAAGTCGAAGTATAACTAGTAAAAGTGTAAAGAAAGCAAAATCAACAGAAGATGGCCAACTGCCAAAACTCGCTTTGATGAATCCTCAAGTCAAAAGGCAGGATAGTAATAATAACAAATATAAAAAAGATAGAAAACCTTATGTAAGGTAGTAATACTTAAAATTGTAAAGAAAAGACGGCAAAATCTACGAAAGTTGGCACACTACCAAAAATTCACTTGCAAGAACTGTTGAGTCTCAAAGCAGGAATCAAAGAAAAAAAGAAAGTAAAAAAGAGAAAAAGCGGCGAATATGGTGAAGAGATCACACAAGTTTTTCAAAGAGCCCTTCTAAAACGTTTCAGGAAATCAAAAAGTGCTTCTTTCAGTATGATTCAAGCTATAAGAAAGTATAGCATTTGAATTATAGCTAAACTTTATCAACAATAAAAGCTATAGAATTATGCTTTGTCAGACCAGGGAGATCAGATAATAATAAAAAAAACATTACTGTTCTCTCATTATTGACTACGCTAGTGCGCTGCCTCTGATGAAATGGTCAATTGTTTAGAAATTAGCAAAAATTTTGGCTGCATGCTACATTCAGAGGTCGCTTAATCTTTTTTATGATCATTATGGCTTTTGGCTATATTTTTCGTGATTTTTCAGCTAAATTTTTTGGCTGCAATGTATCCCAAAACCGAAAATGATGTACAAGAGCTTTGTCCCCAGACAAAACAAAAGTGATCAGCACAGATCGGCGTGGGTGTTCTAACCAATCTTACTGATAGGGTAGAACATTCATCCCCTTCTGTGCAAGCATAGTAAAGTTTATCAAATTAAATGGCAATAAAATGCAATACTGACCATGGACCTCGCTGGAGAGGCTTGAGGGGGCAGACCAGGGATACTTGGGGCCTGCTGCTAAAATAAAAGGCGAATAATTAGAAAATAAAGCTGACTAGTGACAAAAATGCAATACCAAAAAAAATGAAAAGATATAAAAAAAAACAGACGAAAAAGATGGAAAATAGCATGTCTACAACAGTAACACAACAGAACGTGAAATAAGGGTGTTTCCTCTGCCTAGTCACTGAGAAATGATTTCTTATTTTCTAAATCGAAGCTTA
Source organism: Artemia sp. Qi Xiang Cuo (assembly GCF_049724085.1). Classification (NCBI taxonomy): domain Eukaryota; kingdom Metazoa; phylum Arthropoda; class Branchiopoda; order Anostraca; family Artemiidae; genus Artemia; species Artemia sp. Qi Xiang Cuo. The sequence continues at coordinate 60,268,718 of NC_142810.1, forward strand.
CTTTTTCTGTCTAAGGACAAAGAACAAAAACATCGTAACGCAAACACTACAGCCCCCCCCCCCAAAAAAAAAATATTGCATTTGTGGATTTAGCATACAAAAATGTAACGTTTTTGTAAACGTTTTTATCTAATGAGAAATTTAAGTCCAAACATTCACAACAAGTAATAAAATTCTAAATTTAATGTACTATTGTGGACTATAAAGGCATTTGAATTCACCACGTAAAAATAGCTTAAACAAAACATGATTGGGCCAAAAAAAAATCTAGTCTTATTGTGTTATACTAAAAATAAATACCCCATTTAAAAAAAAAAAAAAATCAGACTTTAAACAAACAAAAACTATACAGAAAATGGGAAGGACAAAATTTTTTCATTTCGTTCTTTTTCTTTTTAAATTCAAAATTAGTTTAACCCATTAATTTCAAAATTTCACACGTTTTTGTGTGTGTTTACAATTCAAAAAATGTTGCTAACAGGAGTAAATACGACTGTAAAGTCCTGATAAAACTACGCCCGATCTACTGCGACTACCAAAGCCGTTGAAGGAGGGGGGGGGGGGGAGGGAACCGAAATAACTGCCCCATCCGCCTAGCTTGGGGGGTGCCCATTTTGATAAAAATTTACTTTTTGCTTATATTTGAGTCAAGGAAAGGGGGGGGGGGGTATAATTATTTTTCCTCAGCCACCACCAACCCTATGAATGGCTATGACAAACACTGTCATTTTTTCAATTTTTTGTTTGAAATTTTCCTAAAAAAAATTCCCAGATCTCCACTGAGCGTAATTTTGGTTTTTGAGATTTGTCTTTTATTCACCAGGACGGTATGAGAATAGAAGAATTGTGCAAGATTTTAGTGCTGCAGATATAATCAAAACAAAAGTAACCCTGTTAGATGAAGAGTTCTCCAAGTCTGATATTTCAGAATTTAAGCTATTTTATGTTCTTATCCCATGCTTTGTTCAAGTTGATTGTTTGATTTATTTTTCCTTTTTTGTAATTGATTACTCTATATTTTCTTGTTGTTGGTGGGTTAGAAATAAACTATTAATATTATCATTATAGAACCCAATATAAGGATTGACATAGGTAAACAATATTTTCTAGTTTCCCAGCTACACCAAAATTACTCCCAGCTACATCATTATAGAACCCAATACAAGGATTGACAAAGATAAATATTATTTTCTAGTTTCCCAGCTACACCAAAATTACTCCCAGCTACATCATTATAGAACCCAATACGAGGATTCATATAGATAAATAATATTTTCTAGTTTCCCAGCTACACCAAAATTACTCCCAACTACATCCTTATTGAACCCAATACAAGGATTGACATAGATAAACAATATTTTCTAGTTTCCTAGCTACACCAAAATTACTCCCAGCTACATCATTATAGAACCTAATACAAGGATTGACATAGATAAACAATATTTTCTAGTTTCCCAGCTACACTAAAATTACTTTTTTTCACTCGTGCTCTTGAATTTCATTAATAAAACGCTTTTTTTCTAAAGGATGGCACACACGGGTTTCAAAAGTCAATTAATAATTATTAATTGCTATAATTTTCGTTCCAAAATTCTTTGATAACAATGCATTCACACACTTTTTAATTTTATTACTTTTATTTAATTTCATTAGCACAAAAAAGACAGCATAATTAGCCTCTTTTATTTATTCTGAGCCTAGAACGGCCAGGGTTGCAACCTGTAAAAGTCACTAGATTCTAGTGATTTCCTTTTGTTTAGGCAATAAAAAAAACACCAGAAATAGTGATATACCACAAGGCGTGGCAACAGTGATAACGGCTTTATTTGTTCTTTTTGATCATTTTAAGATAACACAATAGCAAAAAATGAATAACCATTAATAATAATTTACTTCTGGAGCACACCTAGAGATATGAGAGATCAATACCTGAGGCTGATGTGTGGGTCTTGGTCCCCATGCAGACGGAGATCCCTAAAACATAAGCATGTCGTCAAAACCTTAAAACAATTCTAAATTCAGTAAACAGCAAATAGTCGAACTTAAAGAAAACATGAACTTTAAATCAATATATAAGGAATTTTGTTAGAATGATTCGAATTACCTTTTTTAATAATAAGTACAATTTTCGAAGAAAAAAACAATCTATTTAAAAAAAAAACGGAAAAGGTGGAAAAAGTGGCTAAGTTTGCAGATAAAAGTAGCACTTGTATCTGCGTATGTACTAAAAAGTAAAATTTTCTTTTCTACCATGAAAACTTTACAATTCTTTAAGAACAAAAATGAGAGCACATACTGTCCATGACGTTAAAAGTTGTATGATAAAATAGAAGTATATGCACTACTAGACCTGATATATATATATATATATATATATATATATATATATATATATATATATATATATATATATATATATATATATATATATATATATATATATATATATATATATATATATAATGAAAAAGAAAATCAGCCCTGATACTAGACCTGAACAAGTAAAAGGACCCTTATGGAAAAAGAAACATGTATAGGCGACGAGAAACTATATCTAGTATCTCAAAGCACCAGAATTACTACTGATACATTTTCCTACTAAAAAGAGAGTTCGCTACCTTGTTCTATTTAAGATTCTCAGGTTGATCATTACGATCAAGGTCGGTCTAAATAAGAGTATTTGTGGCACTGATAATCAAATTAATTTCATTGTAAAATAAGAAATCATAAGTTGGACGATGAAACAAGAAAATAATTTTGGACATGAATTGAGCTGAAAACAGATTTTGTTTGGATTCTAATGAGTATAGTATACTGTATACTATACTCATGTATACTGTATACACCATATCCCATACCCACCCATACTTTAATCCACCTTATCTACATGTCCTTAATAATCCCTTCCTTTGAGAACGACTCAGCAAATACTTATTGGCGAATACCTCAGTGGAGTAAAAATACCCATCCGATATTTATGCAAGATATCCGCGAAACATTTATTCTTTTTTCCACTAGTTCTCAGATTAGTCACTACAAGCGTTTCTTATCACAAGACTGATCACCATAAACTGAGTGCTGTACAGAGGCGTTTTTTTGTTTTGTTTTTTTTTTGGGGGGGGGGGAGGGGGAAGGGGCAATTGCTGATCAAAGAATAAATTATTAGTTAATTAATAAATTGAAAACATTTTTGTTACTAAATTAAAATTTCGTTAGAGTAGAGAGCGCAGTTAATAAAGGAAAATCGTTAATAAATTAATAAAATAAATATTAACTAAAAACAATAATGATAATTAAATGATTAAAATTAGAATAATGAAATAATAAATGAAAAATAATCAGAAAATAGATTATTAGCTAGTTAATATATTGAAGTTTTCAGCTTTAGTGGCCAGAACCACCATTGAGTCTTTTTTATCAGGCACGTGTAGGATTTTTTGTTTTTTTGGGTTGGTGGAGGGGAGAGCAATAATAATTCCCCCTTCCCCTTACTGTCCCAGCTTTTGATTGCTGAACAATATTCCTGATCTAAAACACACTAGCTTGAGAAAGTAGAAGATCAAATCCAATCAAAAGATGGGCTGTTTTGAATCTTCTTTCAAATTGGGAATTCGGATATAATACGAATTACCAATTTCTTAATTACGCCACAGCCCATTCATTTTATGAATAAAATTTTCCGCCATTAAGAGCAGATTTCGGGGTTTGACATATTCGGCCAGAACTTGATACTACTTTCCAATAGCTGTGCGTTTGTGTCATTAGTAAAATAAACTTTTTAAGCCCTTTCGACATGATATTAGATTCATAACTAAGCAACTATTATTATTTATTATATTACAGAAGAACGGGCCTAATATCTTGGGTGCTTAAATGTGTCACAAGAAATGTGCTCTGCCTTCAAAGCTAAAGTATCCATTTATTGTAAATAAGACTGTCTTATTGATTATCTATTTATTATAAATAATATATTATTTATTGTAAATAAACTGTTAAAAAACAGTATTTTTGAAGAAAAGAAACTTAACATCGTAAAACTTTTTAGCTAATCTAGAAATCACGGAAAAGGAGTTAAAGATTACTTGAGGTTGTGTAGGTCTAGGTCCCGCTGACTGCGCCTAGAAAATAAAATATTTAATATCTGATTATAATTATAATCAGATAATATATATAACTAAAATTAGAATATAACTATTAAATAATAGTTATACTAATCTTTCCGGGATTTGCTCTCGCACTCAAAAAAAAAAAAAACCATCAACTTTGTAATCGACTTTAGGAAGGACAATTGTTCAAATTTGTAAATATCTTAATAAATAGTAAATCTTAATAAATGATGAAGAAAGGATGGTAGCCGAAATTCGTCTTTCCTTTTCTTAAACTTTTGAGGGGAGGGAAGAGAGAGGGTTAATATTATTTATCTTGTGACGGACTGAGGGTTATAATATTATTTGTGAGAGAGGGGGTTATAATATTATTTATCTTGTGACGGACTGAGGGTTATAATCTTATTTCTGAGAGAGAGGGTTATATTGTGAGAGAGGGGGTTATAATATTATTTATCTTGTGACGGACTGTCAAAACTGTGACTAACACAAGTTTTTTTTAATATTTATTAATACTAATTGCAAACTTGAAAACTAATTTTTGAAAAATCGGAAAATTGAAATGAATTTAAATAGTTATGATTTGAGGTGTGATTCTAATCAAAACATATTTTGCTCGTGATCTTGTTCCCCTTTTCGACTACCAACTTTTTAGCAGAAAGTTATGTATGTCCCAAGTTTGTTTAACCCTTCAGAATTTATAAACAACATCAAAGACAACGCTGGACTGCCTAATTTAAGGGCAAAGTGGGCAGTATATATTTTTTCTCCAGGCCAGTTCCCCTGAAATGAATTGTCGATTAAACTTCGGAGGGGGCTTATTAGATTTGTGAGGTGAAAGTTCTAGTGCCCTTTTTAAGAGTGAAAAGTGATTGAAGATTGGTGAGCCCCTATTGCCCTTTTTTATGCTTACCTTCCATCCACACAAATAAAGATTTTAATATAGCCATTTGGTTCATACTCAGAGTTTAATGACAACAAATTCGTGGATGACAAGAACCCCCCCCCCTCATCTCCTGGGATAAGGGTTGTAAATTACATAACTTGATCATTGTTTACATACAGGATTTATTATTGGCAAAAAGGGGATGTTTGACCGTAAGTGTGTCCAAAAAGGCTAAGAATATGAAGGCAAAACGTCAGGAAATGCTGAGGAGGATCTTGGAATTTAATAAAAGACACTATGTGAATCCAGGTTATAATAAGGGTATATTTTCAGTATCTTAGGAACAACAAAGGGTATTAAGTTAAACTTTCAGTTGAACTACTTGTGACCGCAATTACTTGCCACTGCAACTAGTTGCGACTGTGACTGCGAACACTATTACTACTAGTGCGATTGCGACTGCTACTACTAATACAGTTGAATTAAACAAAACTGTTTAAGTTCCAAAAGGTTTTCAAAATGGTCTATCAAACTTCTAGCACACTATTTGTGTCCAGATTGTCAAAAGAGCGTCGTCTCTGTATTATCCCAGGAACAACTGAGGGTATTATGTAGGAACTTTCAGGGCATGCTGTTGGAGGCACTAAGCTAAATCAAAAGACAGTAAGTACATCTCAGAAACGGCTGAAGGATGTAATATGACACTTTCTGGCAAATTGGGGTGGGGGTTGGGTTGAACTAAATCAAAAATACAGGCTGCCAAAAAGACATATTAACAAAATCTCAAGAAGAGCTAAGAGTATTAGGTTGAAACTTCAGGCTATATCGAGAGGGACGAACAACTAAATGAAAAGATACTATGTGCATCCAAAGTAGCCAAAATAGTGTATCTACGATATCTCAGAAACTAATAAGGGAATTAAGTTAAAACTTGGTATAATTTGTCCAAACTAAAGGTTGAAACATGATATGGGTCAGAATGGCTACAGCCCTATGGAAACCCAAAAAATATGCAGCTTTTCAATCCATTCACATGAATAATATTCCCCGTACCCATCTATTTAAATTCTATTCTATAGTGTAAACCTTTTTACTTATTTTAGTGTATATTTGCCACTCTTACTGAAACGTTTTTTACTCCTTGGGGTGACAGTTAAACTGTAGTTGTTCTTTGTTATAGGAAATTCCTCTCTATTAAAAAAAAAACACCGTTAGTATAATTTTCTCGAAAATACAAATGGCAAGCAATAATCTTCATTCTCAGGGGGGGGGGGGGGAAAATGCAAAACAAATATTTCATAAAAAATAATTAAAATTCCTGAAAAAATAAAATTAATTTTTTCCACCAAAATACGTCATCAACAAATAAAAGAACACCAATAAATAAAATGAAACCAAAAACGAACAAAAGATACAATATACAATCAAGTCAAACATAAAACGAACAGACATTACAACAGAAAGGGTTAGAAATAATGCCCCGTTTGTCTTCTAAAACACCCAAACGTCATTTGCATTTCCCTGGAAATAATTTTTCATTTCAAACTGTGTTTTTTTTATCAACAAAAAAATAAGAAAACCATCATAATAACTAAGATTACTGAAAAAAACAAATGAATGTAAATTGACAGTTTGAATATATATTGATCTTCATTCCTGAAAATATCAGGTGGATTAAATAGCGTTATGAAGAGATGACATATAAAATGTATTTTTGTTTTCAGTAAAGCCCACATGACGTTCGGGTCTTCAGAAGACATAGGCAGCATTAGCTCTAATCCTAATTGCGGTAATCTCTGTGATTGTATTCATTTACAGTAATTTGTATTCATTTTATGTTTTACTTATTATTTGACCTTATTTCTGCTAGTCTTTTGTTTAACGTAGCTCTTTAACTGACGTTTTTTTTTAAATAAATCGATTTGTCTAATATGTTTGAGAGCTTCATATTTTATGTCACTACATCCGGAAACGTACTTTTAGAAACGTTTACGGCCCAAATCCTATCGAAAATATCGTTTTTCAAACATACAATTGTAATTGACTAACAGTCCAATAATAATAATAATAATAAACAGAGATCAGTTTCAATGCTATTGGCCAATTAATAATGAATTAATAAATCATTATAAATAATAGAACAATTATTTATAGACGAAAACAATTGATTCGACTGATTCTGGTGAAAGTGGTTTAGACAAAAAAGTGTATATTTTTAAACACGCTATCCTTTTCAATATTTTGGCGGAAGGGTCTCTGTAAGACCCTCCCTCCCTCCTTTCAGAGAATCCCTCCCTCCTGCTTGCAAGGATTGTATATACAGTACAAAAAAAACTTCGATAAGTGCCCCCCCTCCGCCACCGAACCCTTTAAGAACAGTAAATATGAACCCCTACCCAAGAAAAAGTTGAGACAGTAAAAATTACAAATCCTTTTTTTAAAGAATGAGATGAGAAAATTGTATACATTTTCATACATACACTTTTTATAAAAAAAAATGTAAAAAAGAAACAAATTTACTTGGAAATGCTCCAAGGAATTCTGGAGGTTTGACTTGACCATTTTTAATATGCTAATACAATGTTACATTCCCGCCACCTCAATGCATCTTCCTGGTACCCCTAAGTCCCCCCCTAATTAGCATTTTCACCCTAAGCCCCCATTTCTCCATCTCTTCAATTCATATTTTAACACTTTTTTCTGCACTCAGAGTAAGAGTAGGAGAGACAGGAATAGAGAGAAATGAGAGAAAGAGAGAGGAGAGAGATGTAGGGACAGTGGGTGGCAAGAGAGAAGACGAGAGGAGAGAGAAAGAAGAAAGAAAGCAAGAGAGAGGACAGTTAGTGACGATAAAAAGATGCTAAACCTGCTGAGGTCCTTGTCCCCATGCACCTTGTTGTTGCTGTAGTTGTGGGGCTCCCCATGCCGATTGTTGTGGCTGGCCTCCTGGCTGACGCGGAGCTCCCTAAATGACAAAAATGACTAATTGAGAAATTACTCACATAGACTTAGGATTTATTTGAGTGATTAACAATATTATAATAATTAAACTCCTCCTGAGAAAGAAACATAAGAATCATGAAATGTATTTCATAATTTTTGCATGTATTGCATACATTTTATATTAGCAATTCAATATAATAACCATACATTTTAATAATAGAAATTTCTAAGCAACAATATATCAGATAGCGCAAACTAACAAAAAAAAAAAAAATATTTTGGTTATTATATTCCAAACATAGAAAAATTATTTCCTATTCCAAAAGTATGCATTAAACATATACCACCATATTAGGCTTAATTACCCAACGTAGGCATTTTAGTACCAATCAAGCTCAAAGAAAACCAACAAAAACAAATAATAAGAAAGTGAGTAGCAGGAGAGAGAAGAACAGAAATAGAGGAGACGAGAGAGGGGAGAGGAGAGAGGAGAAAGAAAGCAAGAGAGGGAATTTAGGAACAATAAAAAAGATGTTAAACCTGCTGAGGTCCTTGTCCCCATGCACCTGGTTGTTGTTGTGGGGCTCCCCATGCTGACTGTTGTGGCTGGCCTCCTGGCTGACGATCAGCTCCCTAAATGAAAAGAATAGCTTATAATAATAATGTAGACACTTAACTACTAAAAGGGTTATACTCGTCAAAACTTGTCAGACATTAGCAAACCATCATTTTTATTTATCTTTTATTTTTTTTTTTCCCACTCAATTAAGACGTTTCTGAGAAATTGTTTGTTATCAGCTTTCGTTAATTAACAGTTCATTTTCCAAAAAGATAGTTAGCAAATGATTTCAGTCAATAATTGGACAACACAAAAAGCCTAGGATGTTTAAAATCTGAAGCTAGCAATTATTTATCTAAACTAGACACGTCGGTAGTAGTTTCGTTAATGTTAACAGATACGGGGAATAAAAAAAAATATGTCTAAAAAATTCAGGGAAAAAATTTATATTTCAGAGGGACCCACCACCTAGCTGCTACCCCCCCAAGTACACTGCTGTATCAAACTATTCAAAAAAGGTCGCAGCAATGATTATGATCTAAATACAATCAAATTGACTGTTTTCGAGGCAAATCATTTCAAATAACTGGCAAAATGCCCAATTTATTGTCATTTAAGATTTTAGTTAACTTATTACCTTTTTTGCCACTATGCTCTGGATCAACAATAAAAAATAAAAAATAAAGAAGATCAACTCTAAATTTCTAGCCAATTATCAAACAGTTCGTGGTAACAAACTGTAAGTAAGGAGCGACCCGGCTCAATGGTAACCGAAACTCTAGAAAACGAGTTTTTGATACCAATAGATATATCAAAAGAATCAGATTTCAATGTTGATTTCAAATATATAAATTTCATCAGGTTTAGTCCTACCCATCAAAAGTAACGCGCCTAAGAAAATTTGCCTGATTTTTGAAAAAAAGGGGGAAACACCCCCTAAAAGTTACACAACCACAATGAAAATCACACCATCCTATTCAGCGTAACAGAGACCCGTATAGTGAAGGTTTCAAGCTCCTATCTGCAAAAAATTAGAATTTTCCATTTTTTGCTAGAAGAAAGATCATGGATGCATCTTTTTTGTTTTTTTTTTTTTTTTTTTACCAGGGAGTTTAGGAACGAACCCTTTGGCCGATAAAATCTTGTGAGGGCTAATTGGAACGGAAAATAAAATTTATAGTGCCCTTTTTAAGTGAACAAAAAAAATGGAGGGCAACTAGGCCCCCTCCCACGCTCATTTTTTTCCCAAAGTCACCCGATCAAAATTTTGAGATAGCCATTTTGTTCAGCATGGTCGAAAATATGATAAAAATGTCTTTTAGGATGACTTGATCCCCCAAAGTCCCCAGGGGGAGGGCTGAAAGTTATGAACTTTACTCAATGTTAACATATAGTATTGGTTATTGGGAAGTATACAGACTTTTTCAGAGGAGATTTTTTCTGGTAGGTGGGAAAGAGAGGGTCGGGGGCTATATGGAAGGATCTTTCCATGAAGGAAGATTTCATGGGGGAAGGGAAATTGCCATGAAGGAGGCGCCGGACTTGCCAGCATTATTTATTGGTTATTGGGAAGTATACAACCATTTTCAGGAAGGATTTTTTCTGGAGGGGGGGCTAGAGGAGGGGATTACTCTGGAGAATATTTCCGTGGAGGATGTTTCTTTGGGGTAAGGGACATTTCTATGAAGGGGGCGCCGGATTTCCAAGCATTATTTAAGAAACGATCAGAAGTTAAATAAAAAAAAAACAAGTTTTTTCAACTGAAATGTAAGAAGGAATATTAGAAATTAAAACGAACAGAAATTATAACGTATGTGAGGGGGTTCTCCCCCAAGTCAATACCTCGCTCTTTACGCTACAGTTTTTTTCTAGTGCTTTCAAAAGAGCTATCTATTCTAATTAAACGGCCTTTGTGATTCAGGGGTTTGTGAATCAAATTTTTTTTTAACTTTTAACGTAAAGAGCGTGGTATTGACTAAGGGGAGAACCCTTTCATATAAGTAATAACATATACGTAATAAAAAAAACAATAAAAAAACAAGCGATACAGCTCAATAGTAATCGAAAATTTTAAAAACTAAATTTTGATGTCAATAAATGTATCAAAAGAATGTTTTTATAATGCTGATCCTAAATATATAAATTTGATTAAGTTTAGCATTACTCATCAAAGGCTACGAGCCTGAGAAAATTTACTCGATTTTTTAAAGAGGGGGAAACATCCCCTACATGTGAAAGAATTTTAATTAAAATCACACCGTCAGATTCAGCGTATCAGAGAACCCTATTACATAGGTTTCAAGCTCATATCTGCAAAAATCTGCAACTTTGTATTTTTTGCCAGAAGAAAAATATACGAATATAGAAGTTAGTTACGTAAGTTATTTTGTAAAGACATCCATTTAGCAAAAGAAAAGTAAAATTTTTAAGCAAATAAAAGCTGCATTAACAAAAAATGATCAGAAATTAAATAAAAAAAACAATTTTTTTAAACTGAAAGTAAGGAGCGACATTAAAACTTAAAACGAACAGAAATTATGCCGTATATGAAAGGGGCTGTCCCCTCCTCAACGCCTCGCTCTTTACGCTAAAGTTTGACTCTGTCTCACAACTTTATTTTTTAAAACAATAAAAAACTTTAGCGTAAAGAGCGAGGCGTTGAGGAGGGGACAGCCCCTTTCATATACGGAATAATTTCTGTTCGTTTTAAGTTTTAATGTCGCTCCTTACTTTCAGTTTAAAAAACTTGTTTTTTTTATTTAATTCAAAAAGGAACTAACTGTGTAACTAAACTAACTGTGTAACTACGTTAATTTCACGTATATATACATTTTATAAATTTAAGAAGAGTGAGTCTAAATATGAAGTACATTTTTTTGGCTATTTTTGCCAGTGTTTTGGCAATAAGCTGTCCTTCAGACCATTTACAAGAGACTTTCATCTCCTCCCTTGTTTTTGCGCGTATATTGTTAACCAGCAAAGAAAATACTTACAAACAGGGCCGTCTCCTTGCGAATAGGAACAAAAGACCTTTGTCCCTCTCAAAACAGTTAGAATGTAGTATAGCATGTTCAAAGGACATGGTCATGACATGCAAGCTAATCATCTATCATAGGCATACAAACGCTACTATAGCTTATTTAATAAGTATGCTAACAATAAACTTACCAAAATGTTAGACTTGAATAGCCAATATAGACATTTTAGTAATCAAGCTAAAAAAAACAAAGAAAACATATACCAATTAAAACAACTTACAGGTGTTCTTTCCTGTTGGCCTTGCCGTTGACCTCGGCCACCACGTCCACCACCACCACCACCACCACCATTTCTCTGGTCTTGTTGTTCTTGAGGGCGCTGTCCTTTACCCCGACCTCTTCCCTTTCCTCCCATCGTGTCTAAAAGAAAATAAATAATATAAAATATCTAATTTATCTTGCACAAAGATAAATATTGTTTACAAGCAATGTCAAATAGTCTAAGAGTAAAAACGATTTTTTTTTTTTTAAATACAAGCTTCGCATGAAATTCAATCTGGAAAACTAGAAACGTCACAGATCTCTCAATGTGCGGGTTAGTACAATGATAACTGCAAATAGGGGGGGGGGGGAAGAAGTGACTTCATAAAATTGGTCTAGATTGTTAACACCAAAAAAAGTACCAGAAAATTTCATTTTCTGGTCTCCACCTCCCAAAGAGCAAAACATATGGATAAATAATTTGTAGTCTTGGACAGCATCATACCCAAACTCAGAGTTACTGAAGGAAAGTTTAGTATGCTTGACCTTTGAAATCATTTTTCCTTCTTTACAATTATATATGATAAACTTTTTAATTCAACTTGAGAACCTTAATTTAATTTAAATTCAACTTAATTGGCACTGTTTATGTAACCACCTTTATATTATTATATTATATTAATTTTATATTATATTATAATTTTATCTAATATTATTTAAATTTTAAATTATACCATTCCTTTCGAAATAATGTTGTCATGTGATGCACAAGCAAATTAGTATTGTATCAATTAATTCAGAATCACAGAAATTCAGTGAATTTCTTGTGCTAAATCTATAAAAATCACAGAAATTCAGTGAATTTTTTGTGCTAAAAATCTATAAAAATAACAGAAATTCAGTGCTAAAAATATGTACCCAAGATCAATATTCTATCCCTTTCCTGGATTATTTATTCCTAACAATATTGTTGCAGGACAGCCTCTGCTGCCAGGCCAGGATTTACGCATAGGCCCAAGCTTAGGGCCACACAATCCCAAAGGGTACAAAAAAAGCTGATCCCTTTTTTTTCTTAACAAAACTGGACTGATGTGATTTATTGTTGAAGTTCCAGGTACACTGCTGCTGTACTGCCTATTCACAGAAAACAACATAACATAGAAAAACAACAAACATTCATAGAAAAACAACAAACAACTATTCATAGAAAACAACATTTTAAATCATAGGATTTTAACATAGGAAACAACACAGGAATCATAGGATTTTAAGATAGGAAATAACATAAGAATCCTAGGATTTTAACATAGGAAACAAAATAGGAATCATAGGATTTTAACATAGGAAACAACATAGGAATCATAGGATTTTAACATAGGACACAACATAGGAATCATAGGATTTTAACATAGGAAACAACATGGGATTTTAAAACAGCATAGGAATCCACTAGCTGCTTACAAACTGTCAGATATCTCCCAAGAATGACAGCTGAGAGCTCAATATTACCTCTCTCTTGCATTATGTTTGGCTCATTCACTCATCAGTTGCCTTCAGTTTGGGGCTTCCTTTAAACCCAAATTTTTGGGGATTTCCTGGTAAATCTCTGCGTCTCCCCCAAAAATATTACTTGGGCCTAGGGGCGCCAAAGATTTAACTCTGGCCCTGTCAATGCACAGTGCTTCTACAACTTTGATACTTGGGCTGTTGAAAACATGCTTTGATTATTAATGTCCAGCAAAACTGCAATGAAGTCTTTACTATGGTGAAGGTGGAAAACCTCAAATCAAGATTTTAATGATTTTTGTTTCTTTTTGCCAATTTTTTAATTAAAGCAAAATCTTGTACTAAAATTTTGTTGTTGGAGTCTTCTAATTCTATCAAAATTAGAAAACGTTATTTTAGAGCCTAGAGCTTTGAACTATGCATTCATCTAAGAAAGGTATAGACCAATGGTTCTCAACCGATTTTGGGCCATGCCTAAAATCCTGATGCCCCCCGTGACATTTAAATTTTGTGATTCAAAATCACAAAAGAGGTTTTCTATATCTATAAATCTATAAACTCAACATTTGGTGTGAAATTAGAAGACACAGAAGGCTTTGCCACTTTCATTGGAAATTTGTTTTACATCTGGGCAAAATTAAAGAAGAAAATTTACATCAAGAACTTTGAATGAACTTTGTCAATGAACTCTCTCTGAAAATAATCTGGAAGTTCCTTATTTTGTGACTGACCCGAAAAGTTATTTATTTTGTTGCACATAAATATGTTAGTTTCAATTTTATTATTTTAGTATTTCTACTGAAGACAGTTGCTGTATATGTGACCAAAATATCTGGACTTTTGTACCTGTTTTTTCACTGTCTAAATAAATGGATTTATCCCCATTTGAAAGTTTATTTGTTTACATACATTCATTTGAAGGAAGCTTAAAATACCATTAACTTGGTATATTTTTTGGGTCATCCTATAGGCATATTTTATACTAATGAAAAAGGTTGTCTGAATACAATACCTTTTTTATAATATACAACATCATTGCAATACTATCATGTATTTTTTTTCTTTTTAAATGTATTTGAATAAGACATCATTTACATAATTTTTTCCCCCAAAAATTAAGCCACAAAAGCAGTGATTCCCAACCAATTTTGGGCCATGCCCCACCTAGGCATTTCTAAAATCTTGATGCCCCTTCAATATTCTTAGATTTTGTTATTAAAAATTTCATGTGTATACACCCAAAGCAAGCTTAGAATACCATTAACTTGGAATAGTTTATTGGTCATCTTATAGGCATATTTTATACTAATGAAAAATGTTGTTAGAATACAATACCTTTTATATAATATATAACATCATTGCAATACTATCATGTATCTTTTTTCTTTTTAAATATATTTGAATAAGACATCATTTACATGATTTTTTTGGCCAAAATTAAGCCACCAAAGCAGTAATTCCCAACCAATTTTGGGCCATGCCCCACCTAAGCATATCTAAAATCTTGATGCCCCTTCAATATTCTTTGATTTTGTTATTCAAAATTTTATGTGCATTCACCCAAAGCAAGCTTAAAAGGCCATTAGCTTTGTACCTTTTTCAGGTTGTCCTCTAGGCAATGTCCTTATACAATGTATGGCATCATTCACATAATTTTTTTTCTTGGAATTAAGGATCTAAAGTAAAGCAAGCCAAAGGGTGCATGTCCTGCCTATGACCCACCAGAATATTGTCACGCCCCACCAGTGGGACCATGCCCAACATTGGGAATCATGGGTATAGACAAATTTAACCTATATGATCTAAGTTTGAATGATGAAGCTTGTGCTAATATGCAATAGCTGCAAACTTTGAATGTGCACAGGTTGACCAATTATGTCTCAGTAACCAAATATTGAAATGTAATAGCAAGCTTTTTTAATTATTTAACAAAGAATTGGATTGTCTGCCTTCACAAATTTAGTGAGATGAAATTAAACCATAAGATGTGATCATAGAAGCTCTTCCAAAAATAGTAGTCATCTATATGTTTATTTGGATCACTACAGACCAATCTGCCAAATACACATGATAAGAATGATGTTTGAATTGCTGATAAGAAACATAAAAAAGAAAGAGCACTAGAACTTAAAATTTCTGTTCAAATGATCCCTTCTTTAATGTTTTAGGACCATTGGTTTGATAAAATCCTGCCTGAAAAAAGACATGCATCCATGATCTTCCTTTTGACAAAAAATATAAAATTCCACATTTTCTTTTACATAGGAGCTTGAAACCTCTACAGTGTTGTTCTCTGGTAAATTGAATCTGATCAACAACTCCTCAAAAATGCCCAAGGGCCCTTTATGTGACAGAATTACATATATTAAAAAATAAAAGTTTAAAAGACAGCCACAAAGTAAAACCTATATTAATGCCTGAGTTGTTGCTAGGGCTGGTGGCACTGAGGAAAAAATTAATTACAGCACCCCTTCCCAACTCAAATATAAGCAAAAAGAGATGGATCAAATTTAAAAATTTGATTGAAGTGGATAAGCCCTCAGCCACAGCACCCCTCCCATAAACACAACGCCCGTGGCAGTTGCCCTGTCCAACCCCTTCCCCCTTTCATTTGAACGGCTCTGTTTAGTGCCCTTTATTAACAAAAACTTGTATAGACTCCTATACTTTCTTTATCTGAATTAGGAATAGATTGTTTCATAAAATAGTTTATTATATCCATTATTCAAACCTAAAAATTAGCTTAAGAACCATGTTCCTAACAAAGGAAAAGGCTAAAGTTGAAATATAAAACAAACAATATTGCTACTTTAAGATTTACTTAACATATTTATTATATATATAAATTATAATTATATTTCATTATATTATATAAATTATTTTTTAGTAGATCTAAATTAGAGAACTAAATTTTAATTTATTTCAAGTTCAAAATGATGATACACTGGAAGCCATTACCTCCTAAGTAAACAACATTTAAATAACACCTCATTGGCTATAAAAGTGTCATATAAGAGTGACAGACTCTTGTGACATTTTAAATTTGGTAAGAATCTTTGGCGTTTAAACTCGGGAAAAATCTATGGCATTTAAACTTGACTTGTGCAAAATAACTAAGTTAATTAGTAGAATATTCTGTGCAAAACGATACTGAAATAAAAAAAAAAGTTGAAAGTAAGGCAAGTACAAATTGACATTTATAAAACCTAGTTAAAACCAAGGAGTGCCATGATCAAACAGTTTGTGGTAACAAACTGTCTAGAGGGAATGCCCCTACTCCAGACCTTGCTCTTTATGTAAAAGTTTTTGAGCACTTTTAAAAAAGGTTCTTACTGTTCTAATTAAATGGTCTTGGTGTTTCAGGAGTTGTTCTTAAAGAATTTAAAAAAAAAAAAAAAATAAAAATTCAGCATTAAGAGCAAGGTGTTAAGAGGGGGGCATTCCCCTTCATATACATAATAATTTCTGTTCATTTTAAGTTTTAATGCTGTTCCTTACTTTCAGTTGAAAAAACTTGTTTGTTTTATTCTTTAATTTCTGGTTGTTTTTTTAAATAATGCCAGGAAATCTGGCCACATCTCCATGGAAAAATCCCCCTCCCCACAGAAATATCCTCTAGGCAATTCAATTCCAGTGAATATTTTACCCTTAACAACTACATGCATAAAATTGAGATGGAAAACAGAAAGTTTTCCAAAAAACAGAAAATAGGTGGGGAGGGGGCATAGTTGCCTTTCAATCTTTTCAGTCACTTAAAAAGGGCACTAGAACTTTTAATTTCCATTCAAATGAGCCATCTCATGATATTCTAGGACCACTGGGTCAGTGGGTAAAACAATAACAACAGATGAACATGCATACATGATCTTTCTTCTTGCAAAAAATACAAAATTCCCCTTTTTTGCAGAACCCCCTCTTCAACACCTTGCTCTTAACACTTAAGTTTGAATTTTCTTCCAATTCTTTAAGAACAACTCCTGAAACATAAATGTCGTTTAATTAGAACAATAAGAAGCTTTTTCAAAGTACTCAAAAACTTCTGTGTAAAGAGTAAGGTGTTGAGGAGGGGGCATTCCTCTTCATTATAGCAGGGGATCAAGCCTTCAGTTTGCCATGGTGAATGATTTGGCCATTACCAATAATGTATTCAAACACAAGCCCAGCCATAGAGTGACATAACATTGAAGAGATGGTAGTGCAAAAAACCAAATTGATTACATCCTCATGTCCTGCCATTGGTAATTGATAGCTATAAATAGTAGATTGTACATCAGAGCAGATACTGGTTCATGGGTTGGATCATCTCCTAGTCAGGCTAGATCTAAAGTTGCAATTAGCAGCACACCCCAAGATGCAACCTCCACAAAGGTTTGACACCAATTGCTTGGATAACCCTAATATACATTAGGTATTCAGCTTAGAGACCTTTAATTGCTTTGAAGCTCTCCAAGTGCAAATGACCAATGAGCAAACCTGGAGCTTGGATGAAGAGAGGGTGACCAAACACAATACAATCCACAAGGCTGCAGGAGCTGCAATAGGATGCCATAAAAGACTATCCAAAAAATGGATGTCAACAAACACAGTCTGGCTGGTGCAAGCAACAGATTTCAGACAAAAAATCAGAGTTGTTCAAGTACCTGAGAAGAGAATGCCACCAGTTGGGTAAGAATGATAAGAACCAGCCAAAAAATTGCCAAAGACATGGAAGCCACTGCCTCCAGATCCAACACCAGGAATATGTATCAGCTCCTAAAATCAACTAGGAGTAAATTGGTTAAACCTTCTACTACCTCTATCAAAGACAAAAGCAGCAAGTTACTATACACACCCAGCAGTATCTACAAAGACATGAACATGGCTACCCTCACTTTAAATGAAGTCTGACAAACAATCAATTGCTGGAAAAGTAGTAAAGCCCCTGGTGCTGATACTATTCTAGCTGAACTTTATAAGTATGGACAGACAGCACTTGTCAGCAGACTCCAGTAGCTAACCTGTCATATATTGGAAGAAGAGATGGTTCCACAGGATTGGGGAGACTCTATCATCCTTCTTGTCTTCAAAAAAGGGCTAAAGACAAAATGCAGCAACTATTTTGGGATTGCCCTCATCTGCATTGCTTCAAGTATTTGCCAAAATACTACATAGTTGCTTTCATGTCCAGCACAACATGAAGACAAGGCCCAATCAAGCAGGACTCTGCCCAGGCAAGGGAATAAATGACCAGCTATTTGTCTTAAGATAAATCCTTGAACACAGGGCAAAACACTAGAAAACAACAGTGTCTCTATTCATATATTTTACCTTAAATTACCTTAAATCGCATCTTCTAGCGACTAAGGTTGCAGGAACCTGTAGATGTCGCCAGGTAGTATTGACAGGAGTTCGTTGCACAATTCATTAGTGGATCATCACATCCTACACGTATACAGGACAGTTGAATATCACACACTAATAGACCCTGGTGGTGGATGCAGGCTCATCCCACTGCGTCCTCCATGGCTTGTTCCTCCAGTCATGGTCAACGCCAGTCTTGAAGCTGTTAACTGAAGCTGCGGAAACAGTTGAATCGCTCAGTGAATTCCACAACGGAACAACGCGATTGGTGAAGAAGTTGTATTTCTCACGCTTTCTGCTGAATCTTTGGCGGAGTTTTATTGGGTTACCTCGCGCTCTGCTAGACTGGTCCTTTTCGAGAATGGGCTTGATAACACTGCTGTTCATCAACTTATATGCCAAAATTACGTCCCCCCTTTTTCTACGGTAGGTCAGAGTTTGCAAATCAAGCTTTTCTAGGCGTTGCTCATATGGGATTTGTTGGTTGGCAAATGGGAGCCTAGTAGCTCTTCTCTGGACTTTTTCAAGCAACTCTGCATCGCATTTGAAGTGGGGGTTTGCAACTGCCATCCCAAACTCAAGATGAGGGCGGACAAGGGCTGTGTAAAGCTTCTTAATGACCCTGGGGTGGCGACTAGTCACTGATCGCTTGATTAGGCCTAGGATCTTGTTTGCCTTTGCGGCTTGAGTTCGGCAGTGACTATGGAACTTCAGCTTATTATCTATGATTACCCCGAGATCACGTTCTTCCTCTGCGCTTTGGATGGGTGTTATAGCACCAGTAGAGTCCAACATATGGTAGCTATGGCAAGGGTTGTTCAGTCCAAGATGTAAAACTTTACATTTGCTTGGGTTAAACTCTAGTGTCCAAGTTGAGGCCCATTGGCAGAGGTTTGTTAAGTCTTGTTGCAGGGCATTGCAGTCTTCGTCAGAAGCGGCAGGTCCAAAGAGTTTGGAATCGTCTGCATATAGTTCCAGCAGATTCTGGACAACCTCAGGAGCATCGTTAATGTAGAGGTTGAATAAAGTCGGGCCCAACTTAGTTCCCTGTGGCACACCACTTCTGACATTTACTGGTGCCGAGTACACGAGGTTTCCGTTGTGGTCGTAGACTGCAGCAATCTGGATTCTATCAGACAGAAAGCTATGGATCCACTGGGCTACGTCTACATCAATGTGATATGCTGACAGTTTAATCATCAGGTACCGGTGGGACATTTTATCGAAGGCTTTTGCCTGGTCCAGTAGGAACACGTCTACAGGGGATCCCGATTCGATAACCTCAGTGATTGATTCATAAGCTTGGATCAGGTTCGTTTCAATGGACATTCCTTTTCTAAAGCCATGTTGGCCGCTGTAAAGGAGACCATTCCTTGTCATGTGAGCTATAACGGCATCATTGACAATTCCTTCAATCAGCTTAGCAACAACTGAGGTAAGGCTTATGGGCCGGTAGTTCTCTGGCTGGCTTCTGGAACCTTTCTTAAATATTGGAGTTATTGTTGCTGTACGCCAATCAGGTGGTAGTTTCTTTGTCTTCAAAGACAGATTATACAAGGAGCAGAGCGGTTCGGTGACTATATCAGAGATTTCTTTGAGCAGCCTGGGATGGATGCCGTCTGGTCCTTTGGCTTTGTTAGGGTCCAGCTTTGATAGTCTTTTCTTAACCTCTTCAGTCGTGATGATGAGTTTCGGCATAAGATGTTCGATATGTCTGGGGTCAGGACATGAGGGTTCAGCTGATGAGTCTGAGGAGAAGTTCGAAGCGAAGGTAGTGTTAAGCAAGTTTGCTATAGCTTCTGGGTCTTCCAACTTTTTCCCTTCAGCGTTGAATAAGAATGGTATTGATCGCCTGTTCTTATCTTTCTTGGACACATACCTCCAAAATCGTTTAGGGTTTTCCTTTATACTAAAGGCTATCTTCTCCTCATATTCTGCCATAAAATGCCTAGTTAGATGTCTCAACTTATTCCTGGCTCTGGCATAATGCTCCCAGTGTCGTGTGCATACACACTTCTTGTACTTCGAAAGTGCCTTTTTCTTCCTGTTCATGGCTCTTTTAATGGGTCGATCTATGTGAGGCAGTGTTCTAGGTGCCTTGACAAAAGACGTTGAAGTACAAAGCTGCTCAACATGGAGGACGGCGTTCTTGAAATTTAGACAGGCTTGCTCTATATCATCACTGTTAGTCACTTGATCCCATGCAACCGCCTGTAGTATTTCCCTGATCCTGCTGTAGTCGGTATACGTTCGTTTGGTGCAGTTGTTTGGTGGTTGACTTATTAGCAAGTCATGGGAAATACAGAGGTGATTGCTAGCGCCAATGGGGGGCAGGTAATCAGTATTCACTAGCAGTCCTGGGTTGTTAGTGATTGTCAAGTCTAGTAGAGATGGTATCTGGTTGTTTTTGTAACGGGTTGGCTGATCAATTAATTGGTACAGATTATTGTTGCCTAAATATTCCACAAACGGGTTAGTTGCAGTTGAACTTTGATGGTAACCTGCTCCATCCACCCACAAAATATCAGGCATATTTAGATCTCCAATTAAAATAAAATCTTGGTTACAATGCTTAGATGCATGATCAGCTAATTGAGTAAGAGCCCCATAAGAGGCAGCAGCATCTGGGCTGCTTGGGCTTCTATAAACGCATCCTATTAGAAGTGGCTTCCCCCAATAACAATATTAACAAAAACACTCTCAACCCATGGGGAATAATCATGATTCAAAGTCAAATCTCTGACCTGTAATACATCCTTCACATAAACAGCAACGCCTCTTCTGGGGTGAGTTGAGAGATTCGAGAACAGGCGATATCCGGGGATCATGATATGATCATCTTCCAGTGGGGTAGTAGAGTTCTTGGGGGTCAGCTCGCAGATACACAACACATCGTATTATTCAGCAGTAGTTGTAAGTTTTAGTTCAGGAAGCTTATTTGTCACTGTATCAATGTTCGTGTAAAAAAGCTTCAATAATTTCTTTTGACTAGTCTGTGGAGGGTTACTATAATGTATCACTTTTGGCAAACTCTTGAAACTAATGTCTGATGAGCTAGGGCTCGAGCATGAATGGAAAGCACAACTATTATTGCCACTCTTAAATGAATCACTATCATCGACACTACTACAACTGTGGAAACTATTTACATATGGGATATCCTCAGCAGACAGTGGGCACATTAGTGCTCCGTCGCTGCCCCGTTTTTTGAAGTTTGGATTTGTTTTCGTTTCTCCCTTTCCGCCTTTGTGCGGTCAAAGTGAAACTGCACAGCACCCTTCAGCTCCCTCGACTTAGTCACAATCTCCTTTTTTATCTTGTAGTTATCAGTGAGGAAGAGGACAGGTCTAGGTCGGTCACCTGGTTTTGGTGGATTGTTCCCGAGCCGCTGCGGCTTCAAGATTTTGACAGAGGGCAGATTGTATGACTGGGCAAGATGATCCTGAATAAACATCAGAATATCAGCTGCCTCTTCACATGATTCAGGAACTCCGTAAACTACGATGTTGAGCTGCCTTTTCTGTCTCTCTCTGTCCTCACGGATGATCCGTCTAACATCACTTTCAAAGTTCTTGGTAGTATCGCTCTGACACCGGTTCAGCCTGCTAGTAACTATATCTTCTAATTTGGATTCAACTTCTGCTAGGGTGCACTTGCCTGCGATCTCACTTTCCAAGTTAGAGATTTTGCTGTTAATGTTCCCCAGTTCTTGTTTAAGATATTGCTGAAACTGATCCAGAGAAGAGGTCACAGCTTTTGAAACGGTAGCTTCGATAAGCTTTTGTGTAACATTTGAGCCAAGGCTGCTATTCCCAGTAACCTTACACACAGGACAGAACCACTCACAGGTGAGGCTGTCAGTCATTTTGCAAAATAGTTGGTATTCTGATTTTGAGATTCCAACGCAATCTATGCACAGCCACTTATCACAACCATCACAAGACAAAGCTTGGGACTGTCCATAAAGTTCGCGTCTACAGCTACCACACTCATCTTCATTTTTCTTTGGGCTTACCCGGGTTCTCTTGTTTGTTGACACTTTCGGCGGCATTTTCTTCTATTTCTTCGCTGAAAACTCGGCTGAGAACAAAACCACAGTACAACGCCAAGCGATCAAAACTTGGCGC
The DNA here is from genome assembly GCF_049724085.1 of Artemia sp. Qi Xiang Cuo. Classification (NCBI taxonomy): domain Eukaryota; kingdom Metazoa; phylum Arthropoda; class Branchiopoda; order Anostraca; family Artemiidae; genus Artemia; species Artemia sp. Qi Xiang Cuo. The sequence goes on from NC_142810.1 coordinate 60,291,424, forward strand.
CCGGGTTAAAATTTAAAAAGGCACGTGGGCGGGCGGTCACGTAGGCACTTTTATCGCGAGCTTAAGTTCGATAATTGCACAGGATTCGATGAAAAGAGTAGTCAAAACTGATCAGCAAGTATATAAAATAGTCTATGTCCTATTTATTTTTCCAAAAAACTGTTCTAAGATTTCACTTGATCCACTCTCAAGGACGCCAAGGTCAACACAAAGGATGTAATTTCTACAAGTTACACACCTTCGTATTCTGTGGTCCTGGCAAATAATATGCCAATATGCTTTCTAAATACACTTCTCAGCCAATATATTTTCTAATTTGAAGTTCTTTTTGCCCTGAAAGTTCTTGAGGTAGACAAAATGTGGGAAGTGCAATACTCAAATCACCTATTCCCAGCAGTTTAAGGATTAAATCCCGCTGGTACCAACTCGGCCTCTTGTTTGTTTGATATTGCTCCCTTCTGCACAAATTATCACCAAAAGTACGCAGAACAAATCATCACCAAAAGTACGCAGAAAATGGAAGGCCAACGTAATCTGTGGCGTTTTTAATATTTATCGTTTGGCAACTGTGCTCCGTTCCTGACTGCAAATTCAGAAGAAGAAGAAGCTTGGCTTTATTTACAAACAGCCACAGCTGTTCGATCAGCTGTTTAGATGAATTGAGACAAAGGGTAAGTCCCTTGGGAATTAGAATAAAAAAAATTCTAACTTCAAAATCCAGGTAAACAAAGTGACACACCAAGGGAATCCACTTAAAATAACACCTAGGTACAAATATAAGCAGTTAAGGCAAAATATGGGTAGAAATAAATAATCTTTCTCACAGAATTGGCCAACAGTCCTTTATTCAATTTCACACAACCCTATGGTTTGGCCATGTACTTTGCCACCAACAGTGCAACTTTGTCAATGAAGCCCTTAGATGTACACCTCTTCAAGGATAAAAAAACAACAACCTGGAGGACAGAAGAAAACATAGTTCACCTGCATTAAGGCAGACCTAGACCTACTCAGGGGCTTCAAGATAAAAATTGTATAGGTTCTGGCTGGAGATATATATTGGTGCATTAAGGAGGATGGGGTAAGGTATAGTTAAGCTGCACACAAAATGCGTTAGTTACAATGATTCCACATTTTAAAAAGTATAAATTATTTTCTTCACATGTTTCCTTCTCTACAGATCTTTCTCTAGATTTAGACCCCCAGTACTTGACCAGTGCCTAATCTTGGCCAGAAATTCTGATTAAAAAGTATCTTTCCTATATATATACACAGCAGGCTTCTAATCATGGACCTTATGTACATAGGGTTAGATAGTTATGACTGGCTGATGGTTAGGACCAGACCAGTTGATATTGACTGACTATAATATTGGGAAACATTTGATTTTAGACAAAGTTGCATCTATATGCTAGCCAATTTAAGTATTATCAGGTACTTGTCTAAAATTCAAAACACACTTGAGAACTTGCATTGAGAATATCCAGTTTTTCATGCTGTCTATACCAGACAATAATCTTTGGCTTGTTGAGAAACCTCATTATAGCTTTTTTTAATTAAATATTTAGTTGGTATTTTGGTTAGGTTGAGATCCTTGTAATCTCAGAGCTACCATGACTTCTACCTGGTTTTTCATGCTGTCTATACCAGACAATAACCTTTGGCTTGTTGAGAAACCACATTATAGTTTGTTTTTTTTTTAAATTAAATATATAGATGGTATTTTGGTTAGGTTTGGTATATATTTGCACATTCGGGGGGTGGGGGGAAAGTTTAAACTTAGCTCTCATTTACATCAGAAATAAAATTGGTAAAGTTCTAACAAATCATATTATTGAGTTAGGACTCAAGTGAATACACCATTTGATGCCTTTTTGGTCAATATCTACAAAATCATATTTTTGAGTTAGGACAAAAGTGAATACACCATTTGATGCCCGTTTTTATGCTGATTAAGAATATAATAAGCATTTCTATCAGAAATGAGTTTCAGCCCCACCCCCCCCCCCTATATAGGCCAATTCAGGGTAAGGTATAGCCTATATAGGGGGGGGGGAGGGGGCTGAAATTCATTTCTGATAGAAATGTTTATTATATTCGTAATCAGCATAAAAAAAGGCATTAAATGGTGTATTCACTTTATTCCTAACTCAATAATATGATTTTGTAGATATTGACCACCTTTTTTATGCTAATTATAAATATAAGAAGCATTTATATCAGAAATGAATTTCAGCCCCCCCCCCCTATATAGGCCTATGCCAATTCAGGGTTAGGTTAGGTATATATAGGGGGGGTGCTGAAATTCATTTCCAATAGAAAAGATGGTAAAATTCTACTTTAGCTACTTTTGGCTACTTTAGGCCAAAGAATGTCCTGGGAAGGTATTTTGGAGTACCTACCTCCACTCCTTCTCCCTCTAGAGGGTCCTGAAATTTGCTTACGTGACAGGTCTAGGCCTATACCCATTGAAATTTTACCAAAACAACATTTTACTTTAATTTTCAGTTATAATTTTCTTTTTCTCTGGTTTTTGCTCTGAAAATGCAATTTCAGTTATTTGAGCAGAATTTTAAGCCATATCAATGTTTTATTTCCAAAATTCAGGAAATGTATTTGCATATCTTTGAAACCTTATAAATTGGGATTGAGCAAAGTTGTGAAGCTGAAAATAATTTTGTTATGCTTCATTTAAGCAGAAGATGTATTTTGCAAGGTTTCACTTCTATAACACACAGAATTTTAAAGGTCATCAAAGGTCAGGGCCCTCTAGAGGAAGGAGAAGTGGAAGTATGTACTTCAAAATACCGTCCTAGGACATACTTTAGCCTGTAGACCCATCCCTGAAAGTTTCATTTTCATAACCTGACCCCTTTCTAAGATAGCCAGAAGTAGCTAAAGCAGAAATTTACCGAAAAAATTATTATATTTGTAATCTGCATAAAAAAAGGCGGTCAATATCTACAAAATCATATTATTGAGTTAGGAATAAAGTGAATACACCATTTGATGCCTTTTTTTTCAGCCCCCCCCCCTATATATGCCAATTCAGGGTTAGGTATATATAGGGGGTTGCTGAAATTCATTTCTGATAGAAATAATTATTATAGGCTATTTGTAAAGAGCATAAAAAAAGACATCTAGTGGTATATTCACTTCAGTTGTAACTCAATAGCCTAATATGATTTGGTAAATATTTACCTAAAAGACAAGTAACAATAATCATTCTGTTTCACAATACTTTTCTTAGATTAAATGTACCCAAGGTTGACTGTGTCTGTGACCATGATTAAGCCAGGATGTTATAACTTTAAGGTCCTGTGTAGAAAATTGGACAACATTCTCACATGGAGAGGGGAGTATAGTTTATTTCTGGTGCAAATGAGAGGTAGCCTAGGCTGAAGTTTAAACTTTACCCCTACCCCCCTAATGTGCAGATATAGGCTATAGCCTACTCTGGATTTGTACATAAAGGGGTGAGAATAAAATTCATTTGTGGAACAAACTATTATTATATTTGGAACAAGCACAAATAGGGAATTGAGTGATATGTCCACTTTATTTGCAAGTCAATTAGCCTATATGAACAGCAAAATATTTCAGCTATCACATAGCCTACTCTTTGTTTCTAATTTCTTTTCGGAAGCATGGTGATTCCACACCTTTGTCATATAGGGTTTTGGGTTAGGCTTACCAGAAAATAGCTAAAGCAAAAATAAGATCAATATCCCAATCTTGCTTCCTAAGATCACAAGGAGATTCAAAATGGACGGCTATTGTTTCTTTTCTTCTTAAAATCTATCTACTCAACAGTGTTTTTACTCGGCATGGTCCAGAAAGAAGTAGATGAGCCCAAAAAATAAGTAGATTGGAAGTAGAAACGGTTTCAAATATAAGTAGAAAATAAGTAGTTTACACATAAATTATCTGACGAATTTGGACAAGAAATTAGATTTCCCGAAGCTCACATAAGGCTTTTCTTTGATAAATGACTTTAATTGTAAAACCAGCACAAAAATAAAAAGGGACTATATCAGATAAAATACTGGCTAGCTTAATCAAATATGATCAGACCAAAAAACATTTCAAATGTTTTCCACTATAAAGACGGAATTCACTTTAAAACACTATTTGACATTTCAAATCTTAAGAGGAAATATTTGCTCTAACATTCTGAAGCTGTCACATTAGATTTGACCTGCTTCAAAGACTTTTAAGCAAATCGTCAACGACGATATGGCTGGCCACCTTTGCGTTTTAGTCGGAAATTCGTTTGAAGAGTGGCGCAAAGGGTTACACTGGCTAGCCGATTGTGTTTTTCAGTCTTGATCGATTTTAAGAAACTAAACCGTCTTTCTACTGCAAAATTTAAAAATTTCAAACTGAAGGGAAATTCGATTACTTTCAAATTGTTTCCAAACCTCTTACGTCCAGTAAGCATTTTTACACTTGCGACAAATTTTCAGAACAAAACTGAGTTAACGCTTTCACAGTCCATGTCATCTGGGGGCAAACTAAAGCCAGTTCTGGGCACTCCCTTTCAGTGCTTGTTTTGTTCCACGAATAAAGTCCAGAGGGTGCAAAAAAAATTACAGGGTCTAGCTTCTCCTGAAATAGCAAAAGACGGATTCACAAGCTCAACACACTTGTATATTTCACCTTCAAACGAGAATTTTTTTCTGAATTTTTGTTTATGCTTCTTTGTAGAATTCTCTGGCCATACTCTTGACATTTTTGTGGCTTTCGGTGAATTGGAGATCAGACATCAAATCCAAAAAGCGGCATTTACTATTCAAAACAAGATACACTTGGTCAAGCTTCAGGTATCTGTGTTTGTTAACCAAGTGCGCATGCTTACATTCTTGTGTTTCTTAGGGTAGAAAACAGTAAAGAAATGCATGCAGAAAGTCTTCATTGCAGATTTTACTCGTTATTCCACCTTGGAAAAAATGAGCGCCTAACTTTAGAAAAGCATATTGAATTCGTTGAATATTATAAAAGCATATTTTACAAACTCCATCAGTACCTTCTGATATGAGTTTCTTAGCGTCCATAAAACCTGGTTGTTACCATGCGACAGGTCTTCTACTGCTACAGTCGTCCAGTAAAGTATTACAGCGTCTCATTGCTCAAACAGGCCTTTTACAGTTTGTTGAAAAGTTAGCCATCGTGTAGGAGCAAGAGCAATAAACTTTATTTCTGGAGCCTGGGTGAATATTTGCTTGTATGTATGTATTCACTTTGGACTATGCCTAAAATTTTAAGTTACAGGTCAACAAAGACCCTCAAGTCCTTTAGGCAGATTTTTCAATGTATATTGAGCACACAAATAGAAAATATGGTACGGAAACTTCACTATCACAACCCAATGATAATAGGTTATGAATAGCGTTGACAGACTCTGGCAACAGCCCATCATAGAGTTAGTAGTGTCTGCGCAAAAGCAAACCCGGTTCCTTAAGTCAACGCCTTCCCTTTCCAGAGCTTGCAAAAATTGGCTTTATTTGTCAAATACCCCATGTGTAGTACAATCAGGGCAAAAGAATTTAACAAGCATATCAACTTTCGTCTCTAAACTACCATAAGAAAAAGCGACGCAAATCTTCAGCTCTTTGCCAGCAGACACGGAGGGGGGTTATCCGCGATTATAGAAAAAGCAGTACTGTTTCAACATACCAACTAGTTCTTCACTGAAGTGCGGCTCAAATGCCTGACCCACCACGTTTGTCCTTTTCTTTTTGCTTTGAGCAAGTCTACCCAGTAGTTCTTACCCTGGTAATGACTTTCCTAACTTTGTGAGGTTGTTGTATAGAGTGTAATGCAAATCATGCTCCACTAGGAAGCAGGCAATTTTACTTTCAATCTCCAACAAACGATTTTCAACTGATTTGTCCTGGAAGTGAGATCTTATAGATAATAGAGTTCGTGCTTAGATCCTGGCTTTCTCACTAGTAAGGTACACTGATATTGTGGCATGCTTCGACAAGGCTGCCTTACTCTGAGAGCAACTTTAGTCTTTCTTGCAGCGATTGGAGTATGCCTTCCACTCTCCTCCCAGCATAAATTTAGTTTCTCCAGAAATATTGTCAAAACTAAGATAAATTTAAATAATTTAAACATCCACAGAAACGGATCAGTTTTCTTTAAGACATCTTTACCTTTTTTATTACTGTATGGTTAATTTTTCAGTTTTCTCTGTCATTTTCATTTGATTTGGAAGGTTGACTCCAACTTTGCCCCCCCCAGGATTTTGACGACATTAAACCACTGGTTGGGGTATGGATCTAGTGATCTACCAAGGATATAGTTGCAAACCACGAGCTGGATTAACTCTATTTTCTTTTGAATCAAAACGCTTGACAAGTTTGAAAAATAAATGCATGAGCATCTGTTTTACAAAAATAGTGAATTGTCTGAAAAATAGTTACATAAATGGGACAGAGCCGAAATTGAAAAAAAAATATCGAAACTGGAATCAAACGCAAGACACTCTGATTTGAAGTCTAACGCTCTACTAACAGAAACACGGCTCTAATAATCTAATTGAATGTATTAGTGATTGAAAGTCCATAATTGCTTAGCTTACGAACGGGACATGGAGAAAGAAAATGCAAGAGTTGTTTTCGAAAACCTCCATTCAAGGGTTTTTACAATGTTATGTTTTACAAAGTTATTACAATGAAATCATTTTATACTTACACGCTTTTCTACTTGTAAAGTGACACCAAAAGTGTTGTTTTTAATGATGAATTGCACTTATGGATGGTAGAATTAATAAGAATCATATAGATATTAGCAATAACTTCCAAACGAGCCATTACACATCACTCTTAGAGTTCTGGTAGCCCACTAGTCCCAAATTTTCCACTCGAGACATGGGAAAAAAAATGTCGTTTTAAGTGCCATTTGGAACTTGTAGGCTGTGGAATTTGTAGGAACAGCATAGATATGACCAATATGTTTTATATGAGCTATTAAAAGTATGTGTACGATGTTCTGGTAGCCTCGCCCCTTCAGAAACGGAACAAAAAGTGTCGTTTTTAGAGCCTTATAGAACTTGCACATGGTGGAATTTATAAAAAGCACGTAGATAGGCGAAATAGCTTTTTAATGAGTCATTAAGAATCTCTGTATGATGTTCTGGTAACCCGCTAGCCCTTGTAAAAAGAAAAAAAAACGGGAGACATATCAGTCCTACCCATGCAAAAAAGTGATTTCCTTGTTGTTCAAGGTGGGGGACTGTAATATCTCTATACAAGGTTATCGACCATGCTGATTCCAATGGCATATCTTTTGGTTTGATCTGACAGCATTTTTGAGGGACTTCATGTTTTTTTTTCAAAATCACCATAAATTTCTTTTCGCAATAAATTTTTACTTTTAACACGAACCAAAATAATAGTTATCATTCCTAAATCACTTTCAGATGACAACCATTTTTCAATCAGCAGTTTTTCAACACGTTTTTTAACTTTTGGTTACTATGGCCTGTGGTTCACTCTTCACTAGGCTGCAGCTCCTGCTGCAACCATAAAAGCAGAAAAGTCAAAGTGGGGACGCGTGAGGAATGCTATGACAGAAACAGACAGAAATAGACATAAACAGACAATGGAAGTCATAACTGAGACCTCTGAACCCCCAGAAAATGGAATTGCAAAAGTGAAAAAATGGAAGTAGAAAAGCCGGTAGCAACAGCCCATTTTCCCGCTTTTTCTTTTCCACTATTCAATTTAGTGGCGTGTCTGGACGTGCTTTTAACAAGTTTTGAACAAGCGAAATAACTGTCTGTTAAATTGACTAAAGAAAAAAACACCTTAAAAGAGAATATCGATGCCCATGCGATGATATGGCACATCATAACTTATTTTGAAGTTATTCATTTGTATAAAATAACAAAAGCAGAACATATTTACCATTCTCTCGATATGAGAAGCAGATTTATAATCCTTTCCCAATAATTTACTATCCGCATTAACTTTCCCACCCTTAATGATAACAAGCCTAAATCACCATTTAATACTACATGATTAAACTTATCACTAACCCCCATTAACCTCTTAAATTACATCAACTGTAACCGGTCTACCTTATCCGCCTTCTCCATACCCCACACCTCTACTGCAAAAGACATTACGGAAGCTAGCTTAGTCTGGAATATCCTTTTCTGAAGCCTAAGGTCTGTCAGGCCTACTTTCAAAACACTACTCTTTAAAACTAGCCATATAGCCCTAAGACCTCTACTAGCTACATAATCAATTTGCCCTTTCCATCTACCATTTGAAGTAAACTTGCATCCTAAATAAACTTTATGCTGAGAGCCTGAATTTTGACAAAATTACCGAACTCGAGGGTATCTCTGAAATTCATAAAATTAATATTATTGCTGTGACAGAGGTTCAGTCCCAGAACCCAGATTTCCTAAAAATTAGCAATTATACTCAATTTATAAAACTTCGCCCTCCCGACCACCTTCTCGGGAAAAAAGGGGGTGGTATATTATTTTTTGTCCGAGATAACCTCTAACCTAAACTCATCCCCACCCCCAACTTATCAGATTATCATGAGATTCTATGGCTGACCCTTCGACCGAAAGTACTTCCCCGCCCTTTCAATTTAATTGTAACCGCCGTCTTTTATCATTCCCCTAACCAACGTATTGACCAGAAACGCAAATTTATCCAACAATTTCTTATAAGTGCTGACTTTGTGTTATCAAAGTATCCGAACGCTGGTATTTGCTTACTTGGTGATGCGAATGACCTGAGGATAGACTCTATCTGCACCTCTCTTAATATTAAACAACTGGTTAAAATATCTACAACAAAAGGTAACAGCTCTCTGGATGTTATTTGTTCCAACATGAGTAAGTTTTATAACTCCCCGCAAGCACTGCCACCACTAGGAGGCAGTTACCACAATTGTCTTCTTTTTTCTCCCTCCTCAGCAGTTGAACATTCCTTTACTACCTCCATTGGGGTTTGCCGTCCCCTCAGTGACGCAGGACTTTTTTCTTTTGGATCATGGCTGACCAGTGAAAGTTGGTCAGACCTTTATAATTCTAATAACCTTGATGACAAAATTTTGATTTTTCAGAAAAAACTAATTGGTTCCTACTCATTATATTTCCCGGAAAAAAAAAAATCAGAAAGTGCTCCAGTGATAAACATTACATAAATAATCACATAAAAACATTAATTCGTACGAACATAAGCTTATTTAAGAGGAGTAATTTAGCTGAAGCAAATAAGTTAAGAAAGGAATTAAAAAGTCAAATTAGAAAAGCTGCCCGAGCCTATTATAAAAATAAAATTAAAGACCTGTGCCATGATAAACCAAAGAACTGGTACTCTGAAATTAAAAAACTTACCGGCAAGAGTCAAGAACAACTAAATTTTAATTTAAATGAACCTCCAAAGACCACAGCTAATAACCTAAATAAGTTTTTGGCTTCTATTGTCCAGAGTCTCCCACCACTATCTTATGAATTTCCAGATATTCCTGTTCCTTTTTCACTCCCACATATTTCTCCACTTGATGTTGTAAAAAAAATTGAAAAACTAAAACGATCAAGCATTTGCCCTTTAGATATTCCTGGTCCACTGAGTAAATCTTTCAGTGATAACCTCTTAAAACCTCACTCCATCCAGTTTAATGGAATTACCAAATTTGAACAGGTCCCTCAATATTGAAAACATGATTGTATTACCCAAATCAAAATAGAAAAATGGCAAGCCTGGTTTTGATGGCATTCGTCCCATTACCCTTACCTCGATTTTTTCAAAATTGTATGAAAGTTTTCTCGCAGACTGGCTTAAGATGAAAGTCCTCCCCCTCATTGATCTTAGACAGTTTGGTAATCTTAAATCCACGTCAACCTCTCATTACCTGATCCATCTTGTTGATACCATGGGTAAATTAATTGAAAAACCTAACACTTGGCTTAATCTAATTTCTATTGATCTTCAAAAAGCCTTTGATTTGATTAACCACAATTTACTCATACATAAACTTATAAATGAATTTCACATTGAAACTTTCCTTGTTAAGCTCGTTGCCTCTTTTCTCTCTAATAGATCTCAAGCAGTTAAATATCTAAATTATTTCTCAGATCATCTCCCCATATTTAATGGCATTCCTCAGTGGACTATTCTAGGCCCTCTTCTTTTTTCACTTATGATTAATAGCCTTTCAACCCTTTATGACAATAGATGGAAATTTGTTGATGACTTGACAGTTTTAGAGATATGTCATAAAAATATCTTTAGCAACCCAATGGGCATACTCCAAGATATTGCCTGTGAGGCCTCTTCCCTTGAAATGACTGTTAACCCTTCTAAATCTGCAATAGTCTCAGTAAGTTTCCTTAAATCCCCTCCCCTTTTTCTTGCTCCTATACCTCCTGAAACCTCTGTCACATCTCTTAAACTCCTTGGTGTTACAATTTCTTCTAATTTGAAATGGGACGCCCATATAAATAATTTCCTACGACAAGCAAACTCCTCGCTTTCCCTCCTTAAACTTTTAAATAAATTTAGTTTCCCCCAATCACATTTACTACAAGTATACATTTCTTTTGTGCGTCCCATATTAGAGTACGCTTGTCCTGTGTGGCACCCTGGCCTCTCTAATGAAGCAACACGAAAAATTGAAAATGTCCAAAAGAGAGCTCTAAAAATTATTTTTAAAGAGGGCAAGATACCGTATTTGTATTTTTTTAAATATTTCAAACCTAGAGACCCTCGAGAGACGAAGAAATAATTTGTGCCTCCGTTTTGCAAAAAATGCCATAACAAACCCTCGGACGGCAAGTATTTTCCCCAAATGTCCATCCCCATCCAGATTACGGCCGCCTCGAGCTGTTTCTGATCCTATCCCTGTTTTGTCCCCCATTCACTGCGTTACTTCGAGATATGAAAAAACTTTTGTCCCCTTTATTACAGGAAAATTGAATAAAATGTCCCAATAGTTTCTTTTTTTACTTTCTTATCTTTATCTTATCTTTAGCTATAACTGAAACAATTAATAGTTTCTAATTTGTACCTAACCAATTTCTTGTATTGCCAGTGTAGCAAGTGTTTCATAAATTTTTATTTTAATTTCATGTTTGAACTTATTTTTTCTCCATATTTTTATCTTTTAACTGACCTCAGAATTTTGATCTTTTTATTTGACTTGATTTTTTTGTGTTATTGTCTGTTATTTGACTCAGAATGCGAATTTGGCCTTCAAAGGCTAGTGATAGTTCATTTTTGGAATAAATCTTATCTTATCTCTTATCTTATCTTATCTTATCTAAACAAAATCTTCAACTACTTTAAGCACTTCTTCTCCTACACTAAACCTTTCCTCTATATTTCTATGTTGTCGAAATACCATAACTACTGACTTTGTGACATTTAGGACCAAACGCTTCTCATCTAGGTTTGAGGACACCATTCCTAGCAGTTTTTGAAGGTCAGGCCCATCTTTAGCCACCAATACTATATCATCCGCAAATAACAGAGCAAACACCTACATTGCAGACAGATTTAGAGTTGGGGCTCCCTGCCCTACCATATAATCTTCTATATCACTAAGATACAGGGAAAACAACCTAGGTGAAATTGTACAGCCTTGTTTAACCCCTAACCTACTGACAATTGCCCTAGAGTAAGACTTTCCTACCTTAAATACCATTCTAACAACCAAACACATTTTAACAACCAATCCTACAAAACGTCTCGGCAGCCCTAACTTTATAAGTCCTTCTACTAACAAATCTCGTGAAACTTCATCGAACGCACCTCGCAGGTCCAAAAAAGCTGCGTATAGCCTACCATCCCTTTTCCTCATATACTTCCTAATAAGCCCATACAAAATAAATATCTGATCTACCCCACTATAATCCTCTCAAAACCCTGCCTGAATTTCTATTAAATTATTTGATTCTTTAAGCCAACTATCTAATCTAGCCACTAACACTTTACAAAATAATTTACTAAGGCTATTTCTTAAATGAATCTCTCTATAATTCTTATGCAAAGCTCGGTCTCCCTTTTTAAAAAGTGGTAAAACTATTGAAATACTCCACTGTTGAGGCCAAACCAACTTACTAAGGACACTTGAAAATAACGTTGATAACAAAGGCAACAAATATACCCTAGACCACTTCCAGAGCCTTGTTGGGATGCCATTAACTCCTGGTGCTGAGGTCCCTCTCATCTTCTTTAGCGAATTCCATATTTGTTGTTTGTTGTTTGTTTGTAGCACTCCTGGGCAAGCTGCCCATTGTGCACGTCTCCATGATTTCATCAGACCCATTAGGGATGAAGGTATTCCACGTCAAAATTTCGGCTGTCCAGCGGTTGTTCTGTCATGACCGAGGTTCAAATAATTTAAAAAAAAGCCATCTAGCCTTTGTCACTGTGGTTAGGGAGGGGTTTTGAAGAATCTCAAGGCAAAAAAAAAAACAATAAGTCAATATCATGCTTTATTAAAATCTGTCCAATGGTGTCACAAATTAGCCACCAAATTTAAAATTCAAACACAACTGCCTGATATGGCAATTTAAACTGATGAGCTTGGCTTGCAATAGATACACATACTCATACATATAGCTTACATATCACTAATTTACATGTACAATATTAAAATAATGTGCAATAATATTTATATATACAATTATTAATACAAATTACAGCTCTAAGTGTAGCTTAGTATCTACAATAAAACGGCCTAGTACCTCCACATATTTTTTCCTAGCCCATGTTGGTGCCTGTGCATGGCCCAGGATACTTCTGAGTGTGAATGCACCAAAATACTTTAGGCACGCTTTTTTAAGTGTCAATCTCTGTCTCTCATACTTTTTACAATACATTAAAATATGTCTAACATCCTCTTCTACATTGCAGACCTCACATAATGGGGAGTCTACTGACTTCCATTTAAATAATACACTCCTAATTTGAGCATGGCCTGTTCTGAGCCTGAATATACTAATAGCAAGGTGTCTGACTGGGTGACATAGATCAGGAGGTGGGGTACCATAATCATACAAATCAAGGATCCGGTTCTGAGACCTTTGACCAAAAACCTCCTTCTCCTTCTCTTTTAGCAACTTATCATAATAACATAAAAAATCATTCACTGAATACTGACGTACTAAATTCTCCCCATACCTAGCACCCTATTTTGTCAGCTTATCGGCCTGCTCATTTCCCCTAATTCCAACATGTGCTGGTAGCCATATTGCCACAATCTCACACTTGGCTGTCTTCAGTTTTAGCAGTATATTTTCCAAAAGCAACCCTGATTTTCTTGCTGGCCTATGGCCATACATCAGATAAGTCAACACTAAAAGTAAGTCACTACATATCAAATATTTACCTACTGGCAAAACACTTGTAATAAATTCAAACGCTGTCAATAGTACATATAACTCAAGTGAAAATATTGACAACTTCTCTGTTACTTTAAAAGACAATGCATGACTGAGCCCAAGGACTACAACCGCAGCCCCACCCCCAGTGGCAAAGCATGATCCATCAGTGAATACCATTCTATGTCCAGTCTGTGTCCACTGGTCTACCCATTCATGCCACCTAGCTCTTACCATCTCTGGTGGTTCCTCTGGGCTACCCCTTGAGAATGGGGGTAGCGCTATATTTGACTTTATACCTGTACTAGAAGCTGAACCTACCTCATCAATAACATCAGGAGTTGTGATAGGAGCAGCTGTTTCAGAGATGTGTTTCACCATTCGACATTATGGTGGAATTCATTTTGGTTGGAATCTTTGGTTCTGATCATATGTTTCAATAAGTTCTTTGTAGATAATGTCATTTGGGATCAACATCTACCATGTAAAATATTGTGCTTCTAATTTCTTCATTCCAGTTTCTAATGTTATCAGTCATAGTTTACAGTATATTCCAGGTAGGGGGGTTGATTTTAGGCATCCTAGAATTTTCCTCAGTATACAATGCAGGGCTGTATCCAGTTTTTTCAGGAGTTTGGCAGGTGCTTCTTGGTATAGGAAGCAGCCATAATCCAACTTACTTATTACAACTGCTCTCACAAGCTGGATGGCAACAGAGAAAGGGGCTCCTCTCTTAGATAAGCAAATAGCATTGACAGAGTTGGCTCTGCTCTTGAGGTTTCCGATTAAATAATTCACATGGTGAGTCCATGAGAGCGAAGTGTCAAAAGTCACCCCAAGGTAGCAGAACTTTTCAACTGCTGGGACAGCAGTGCCATTAATTGAGAGCCTTGGCGTTGAATGAATCTTTGTCCTTGTGAAGGGGAGCACTGCTGATGTAGCAAGAGAGAATTCCATGTTGTTGACAGTTGCCCATAGACCAAGATAATCAAGACCTTTATGGACAGCAGCTTGCAGGGCATGCTTATCCCTTGATGTTACAACAAGTACAACATCATCAGCATACAAATACAGTTTGCATCCCAGAGTATGTTCTAAACTAATATCACTGCAGTAAATAAGGAAGAGCAGTGGGCTTAGTACCCCCCCTTGAGGTACTCCCACATCTGGCTTTGTTTTTGATGGAGATTTACTCTCCCCCATATCGATATCCAGTTCCCGGCCTCTCAAGTAATCTTCTATCAACCTCCTCAGTTCTAGGCAGATTTGGAAAGACTGTAACTGTCCCAACATGTTATCCACACGAACCCTATCAAAAGCAGCCCTCATATCCAAGAAGGCTGCTTGTATCTCCTTACCTTGCTTGAAACCAGACTTTATCTTGTGCTCTAACGTTAGAAGTGCATCTGTGGTTCCTCTATTAGGGAGAAAACCAAATTGTTCATGTTGGAGTGAAATTGGTAGTTCTGGGAGAATTCTTAACTTAACAAGGTGTTCCATAACTTTGCAGAGGCATGATGTGAGGGCTATAGGTCTGTAGGAGGCTGGAAGTTTTGGATTCTTTCCTGTCTTCAATATGGGAATTACTGTGGACTTCTTCCACTTCTTTGGGACTGTTGATGTTGCTGCAAACTTGTTAAACAAAGCTGTAATGATCTCTAGTGTTTTAGGGCTAAGGTTCCTTAACATTTGGTTGTGTATCAAGTCAGGTCCCATTGCACCTGATTTCAGTCTCTTAGTTTGCTGAATAACTTCTGATGCAGTAAAAGGCTCAAAAGGTACGTTAGAGTTGTTAGAGTGTGTCTTTTGGTGATGTCTTGCATTTTCTGGTGCTTGTTCAGTGGACTGGTCTAGAAGAACATTGAATTTTTCTTGGGTCGAGGTAACTGGGATGCCATTTCTCAGGAGGACTAGGGGTTCCTTCCTTGCTTTTTTTTTCCCCACAAATTTTTGGAAATTTCGCCACATATCTCTAATGTAAGTTGACTTTTTGAACTTTGTCTCAATTAGAGAGGTCTAGCTTGCACTTGTTTCTTGGATTATGGTCTGGCGGAGTTTTTGCTAACTTTTTATTTATTTCAATACGGTTTTCAGTGCTAGGGTTCTGCTTGACCTTGTTCTCAGCTTGTTTCTTCTCAGTGTGGGCTTTTTGCCATGTTGAATTCCACCCAGGGATTGAGTTGAGCTTTTTTTCCTTAAATTTCTTAAGACCAAAAACCTTCTGACCTGCACTGAATAGGGTGCTGGTGATTGTGTCTGTCAGTTCATCTGTAGTCATGGCAGCTGTATCTTGGATTTTGTTAAGCTGCTGGTCAACTTCATATCTCCAGGCTGGCCACATCTCTTCTTTAAAGTTCCGTAGTTTCATTTCTTGTACTTGGTATGGTTTCCTATGCTTCTCAAGCATGTGAAAGGTAGATAAAACTAGATAGTCATCTGATGAGAAAGTTTGTGGGATTCTAATGTTGAAGTCAGTTGATAGGTTTGGGGAAGCTAATGTCAAGTCAATTAAAGATGTTCTTCCAGTTGTGTTATCAATTATTTTAACAAGATACAGGGGGGGTGAGTAAGCAAGTCAATAAATCTGGATCAATGATACTTTTTGTCAGTTAATTTTACTTTTGATATTGAGGTGATACTGAATACCACATGGGATTGTTGAGGTTGAAATCTCCAGCCAATATTTTTGAGTCTTCACAACTATTCAGAACCTCCTTAAGTTGTTTCACATCAAAGTTTCCTGTACAACTGTTATAGTAGTTGACAATGCTTATCCAATTTTCCTTGAATTTTACTTTAATTGATCCTATTTCATTTCTTCCTGGTACACTAGGCTGCACAACATGGGCAAGACAATCTTTAACCAAGGTTATGAGGCCACCCCCAGTTCCCTGGTCCCTGTCCCACCTTTCTGCAGTATATCCTTGGAACTTTGGTGTAGGTTTTTCTGCAGTAAGGAATGTTTCTTGTAGCAATACTAAATCTGGTTGTAGCCTGAGGGTGAGATTTCGGAGCTCAATGACCTTTGTCCTTCCCAAACCCTGTGTATTTAGCTATAGGACCTTCATATTGCATGGGTGTTTTTTCCTCTTTTCCTTTGATCATTGTTTTTTGACACCTTCTCTTTTCCTTTACCTCTGTTTCCTAGTCTTGCCCTCTTATAGCCATTTCCTACTCCTCCTTTATCTTCTGATTCTGATGTACTCATGATAATGTCTGAGGGGTCTTCATCAGAACTGAGCTCATTAGCCATGTCCCTAATGAGTTCTTTGTTTGTTTCATCTGTATCTTTTTGTTGGAGGAGGATTGAGCAGAGGGAGGTTACCAGCTTTGTTAACTTCTCAACAGATTTTCTCAACTTAAGGATCTCTTCTTCATGGTTACATATTAGAGGTGGGAATGCATTGTAGGGTTCCATGCAGTGTTCCATATTTCCTCACCTGTGAAAGGCTGCAGTAGTTTGTAATCTTCTTCCTTTAGAAGGAATTCCGCAAGGTTTTCGCCGACCACCCACCGACTCAGGCTATCCGTTTCCTCTCTTTCTGTCATCTTGCTTTCGATGAATTCTGGCCAACTTTCCGCTGGCGGGATACTCGTCTTGTCAGAATCGCTTGTAACTGATTTTTCTATTATTTTCCAAGACTCATTTTGTTTCTATTCCTAAATTCCCTTTTCATTCTCTCCGCTTCCTCCTCTTTAAATTTATACTTCTTCACTTTTAACAGTTTCTTATATTCTTTTCTTCGGCTTTTATACATATTATAAAGATATTCCCTCTCCTCATATGAACATTGTCTCAGTAGCTCCAATGTTTGCACCAACTCTGATTTTTTCTCTACGCATTCACCATAAAAAAAACCATTTAACTTCCGTGGTTGTTTCTGAGGTGTAGTAACACCTACTTCATACAAACTATCAATTAATACCTTTAATGACTCTTCTATTTTTCCTTCATTTGCCAATATTTCTCCCTTCTCTAGTCCTGCCTGAAATTCATCTCCTAACAGCTTAACCTTATCCTTCTCTTCTTCCTGTGATTCTAGCCTCAATGGATCTGTAACTTCTAATCCTTCTTCTAATACCTTGCTCCTAAAACCCCCACTGACCTCTTTAATGCCCTCTTTTTTAACACTTTCAAAGACAACCTTATCGGCAGGTGATCAGAACCCAAAACCGGGACCACCCCCAAACAAGCACAATCCGGCCAAAGAGACTTATTTACAACAATATAATCTACTACACTTGGATACTTCCCAAAAAAGCAAGTAAACTCTCCCCGCTCTTTATCCTCTCCGATCCTCTCGTTAACTATAATTAAATTTTCCTTACCACAAATTTCCAAAAGTTTACTTCCCCACCTATTTTTTCGGCAATGGTCCTTAATAGTCCTTGGAGGGATCTCATCTATTTCTTCATCACCCATTCCATCACGACGAGGTTCCGAGTGGGTATGGTCTTCAAATTGGCAAGACCATAGCTCTTGCAACTCCCCAGTGTATGCATTGAAATCTCCTAAAAGAATAAAGCCATCGGCAGGAAACTTTGTCAAAAAAATGTGCAACTCTTTGAAATATCTCCCATGTATCCTCTTGTAAAAAAGAACTACTTTCTGGAGGGATATACACAGAACAAAACACATGACTTCTTTTCCCCCGTGAAATTCTTACCCAAAATAAGTTACAAGACTCACTTTTTAGCCGGATCACATCATTAGATGACAAAAAAACATCTGAAACAAACAACTATACACCTCCATAATAACAACAATTTCTCCACATTTTACGATTTGCACTAAAACAACTATAATGCTTAACTATAATATTTTATCAAGAGCATGTTTCCACAAGAGAAATAACTTGAGGACTACAAGCTTCAACCAGGTCCTTAAACTTATTTTGCGTGAACCCTTGTAGGTTCCAATGTGACACATTTAATAGAGAATTTTCACCATGGCCCAAATTTCCCTATACCTCCTCATTTCCCATTGTCGGTTCTTGCTGTCTTGGACGAAAAAGTTTTTTTTGGTGCTATCGCCCTCTTAGCGTCATCATCACCCGAGTTTACTCTGACACTATACTTCGCGGGTCTTGGGCGGTTTACCCTCATTGGTTCGTTGTTATCAGGACTAATAATTTCCGCATTCGAGCGTTTCATGGGATTACGCTGCTTTAGTGCTGGGATAGCTTGCGATCCCCCTGCAGCTGGGGTTTCTGTTAAAGACATTACCAAATTACGATCTTTGTCCCCCATTCCAGAGGTCGCGGAACTAAAAGATACAACCGTTGCCGAAGATTCAGATCTAGTCCTAGCATTAGACAGATATGCCAAGCTACCGTCGTCTTCAGGGGGCATGTTGCTATAGATTTCCCAACTGACCATGCCCGTATCTGGCGGTGGCGCCGAGTGTGAACTATTCTGAGGGGGAGGGGGTTCAGCTTGGTTTCTACTAGGAGGGTTTACACTGTCATGAGCGGTGTTACGTTTTTGTTCTTCAACAAGGCCACTTGTGTAATTATACATGAAAACCTGGTTACCGATAAACAACTTAAGTCCTCGTAATTTCACATCAACAAAACCCTCAGTCTTTGCATCTTCTAAAGTCTCTTTTAGTTTTTTACTGGCAATCAACTCACGTTCCTTGTAATCAGGACTAATTGATAATCCCAACCTTCGTAAAAGAAAACCTGCTTTTAATACATAGTCCCGCCCTGCAACACTTGCAAATTTGATCACTACAGGACGGACGCTCATTGAACTTTTAAGTCTGAAAGCGTCACGCACATCAAAAAGACGGAGATTTAAATTCGGAATTCCCGCATTCAAAACACTGACAACATCTTCTAGAAGTGAGCGCCCCCTATGCTGCGGCGAAAAGTTATAAAGCGCTACGTTTCCTCGCTTCATGTCAGTTTCTAAATACTGAATTTTTCTCAGTGCTAATCCAACTTCTTCCCGTACATTTGACACATCTCTGCGAACCGATTGCGATTCCTTTTGAATATTCTGGACTAACGACGCAACATTTTCAAATTTATTTCCAAACTCAGCCACATCCGACGTCATTGAATTGACCTGCCTTGACATCGGGTCAATAATATCCAACTTCAAATTAATTGCTTGAATTTGCGTTAATAATGCATTAATATTATCTTCCATTTTAAATCAGAAATGAAGATCAAAATGAAAAAAAACTTATCTTTACGTGAGGGTTGTGCCCCACGGGTGCTTCCGTAAGCGGCCAAACTTGCAAGGCACAACCCAGCCTAAATTTCGCTCAGCTATAAAAACAGCATTTAACGAACGAATCCTAAAATCGTAATTCCACTTTCAGTCCAAAATTCAATTCGAAATTCAATAATCACTGGCAAAAGCTTTTGCAAACAATACAAGAATTTCACTTTAGATGCTATTTGTTCGAATGAAATTTAATCCGATTAGTTAGATGTTGACACCAAAAATAAGTATTCTATTGCCAAAATAAGTAGAGATGGAAACACTGCTACTCAGAGCCAGGTTTACAACCCTGGTCAGTTCCTAAAGTGCAACAATTGCCCATATTTGAGTGCTACACAGCAATTTTGGGTGCTCTAGTTGAAAATTTGACTGTAATAGTGATAAAATAAAGCTAAAATAGCACTTTTGTGCTATTTTAGAAACCATCAGCACGTGCTACAGTGCTATACATTATAAAATAGTGCCAAAATAACACTTTCGTGCTACTGGTGGCAACCCAGTTCAGAGTTCCGTTTTGAGACAACCCAAATCTAGGATTGTCACGCGAGGAAAAAATAAAATTCTTAAAAATCACTAAATTAGCACATGAATAACTAGATTATTGAATAGAAATCACTAAAAATCACAAGAATTGTAATACTCTTTAACATTGTAATTAATAATCGTTTTGTTTCTTCATCATGTTCTATACAGGCGTACATACAGGAAAGGGATAAAATTACCCCCATAGATGTGGAAAAATACCTTTAGGTTGATATTTTGCTTTTTCTTAAGCGTAAATTACCCTTGAAATTTTGAAAACTACACCTTTATTCAGAAAATAGAGCAAAATCCGTGCTTCTACAATATATTTTCCCGAATTGGAATCATCGATTTATACCCGATCACAGTAGAGATGGGGGTGTTACTCCTGTCCCTCACCCCTGCTGCCACCTACAACTTTTTTACATAGTTTAATGAGGACAGGGTCAATGACCTCTTTCTCCTGGTGTGTTTTTGGCACGCCCTCAGCGAATGTTATGCCGTCCAGGAATTTGGAACACCTGTGCTGACAGTCATTAATCAAATTGTTTCCAGGGAGTGTCTGACAGATGACGTCAAGTTAATTAATGTCTTTGATACATTTCCAAAGAGAATTGTCTCCGAGACAAAGTTTAAAGTCTGACAGATGATGTCATGATTGATTGATTGACACGAAAGGGGAATTAATTTGTTGTTCTAAAGAGAATTGATTCATGAAAGGGAAATTAATTTGTTGTTTCTAACAAGAAAATCGTTTCCGAGCAGACGTATTGATCTTAGCGCGCGAAAAGGTTTCCAAATAATTTGAAATGCATTGGCGCAGAGATGCCAAACAAAAGGAACATGCCGAAATTCCGTTTAGGGATAATTTTGGCGAAACCGTTTTAGCTATTTTATGGAACTGCTTCGGCGAAACAGCTAGAGACATTTTAAAAGGTGATTTTTGAAGAGATTTTGAGGGAGAAACTCTGTGGTCGTTATAATACACAAGTTCCATTTGAACAGTGTTGTGATGTCCTCTACCACAACCCCAAAGGCTTCCAATCCCCCGACCCAACCCCAAAGGCTTCCCAACCCCCTACCCAACCCCAAGGGTTCCGATCCCCCTACCCAACCCCGAAGGGTTCCGATCCCCATACCCAACCCCGAAGGGTTCCGATCCCCCATCCCCAACCCCAAAGGCTTCTAATCCCCCTAACCAACCCCAAGGGTTCCGATCCCCCTACCCAACCCCGAAGGGTTCCGATCCCCCTACCCAACCCCGAAGGGTTCCGATCCCCCCACCCCAACCCCAAAGGATTCCCATCCCCCTACCTCAACCCCGAAGGAAGCCCCCAGTCCTCAAAGGTTCTCTGGGCTGCCAAAGGACTCCCCGGACCCCCAAAGGCCATCATCCTGTCCCCAAATGCCCCCCAGGCTCCCAACTGGCCCCCCGGACCCCAAAGGGCCCTCTCCCGTGCCCAAAGGTCCACCAGGCACCCAAAGGGCCCCAGACCCTAAAAAGACCATACCCGAGCCCCCCCAAAGGCCCTCACCGGTCCCCAAAGGTCCACCAGACCCCACAAAAGCCCTCCAACGGTCCCCAAAGGCCCTCCCCGGGCTCCCAGGGCTCCCAAAGGGCCCCGATTGCTCTACCCCAACCCCGAAGGAAGCCTCCGGTCCTCAAAGGTCCCCCAGGCTCCCAAAGGACCCACTGGACCCCCAAAGGCCCTCACCTTGTCCCCAAAGGTCCACCGGGCTCCCAAAGGGACCACCGGACCCCCAAAGGGTCCCCCGGACCCCAACGGTCCTCCCCCGGTCCTCAAGGGTCGCCCAGACCCCCACCGGACCCACCGGACCCCAAAGGGCCCAATCGGTGCTCAAGGGCTCCCCGGACCCCCAAACGCCCTCACCTTGTCCTCAAAGGACCACCGTGATACTACCCGACCACACGGTGCTCCCGGACCCTCTCCGACGTGCCACGTCGCTCCCCAGACCCCCCCCTGCTGCCCCCGGTCCCCCCAGGGCCCCTCAGGCTCCCCGATGCCCACTCCACCCCTCCCGGGCCCCTGGCTCCCCCCACCCCCTCCCCGGACCCTTCCCATCACCCCCCTCGCCCTTGTTTAAACTGTTTATTGGGTTATTATCTACGTTTAGAAAAAGGTCCTTTCATAATGTCCTAAACCCATTTTCCAACTTGAAGTACTTATCTTTTTCACCCACTTTCTCAATGAAAAAGAAATTAGTTTTTAATCAATTCTAATTTTCCAAATAATATAAAAATTTTCCACTTTAGTTCAGATCTGTCTCGAAGAGATGAAAAATTTAAAATACTGTTCCAAATTTTTCGCAGAAGATAAAAAAGTTCAAGTTTTCTTCTGAATTTTACCAAAGAACGTGCTCCAATTCTAATTTCTCCAGAGAAAACAAAAATCTTACACTTCAGTTCTTTATTTCACAAAGAAATAAAGAAATTTAGAGTTCAATTCTAAATTTTTCGGTGGAAGATGGAAAAAGTAATACCATACTTGTGAATATTTTCCCGGAAGATAAAAAGTTCTAGTTCAATTTAAAATTTTCTCAACGAAGTGAAGAAAGGTTCAAGTTCTCTTCTGAATTTTACCAAAGAATAAAATTCAATTCTAATTTCACCAGAGAAAACAAAAATCTTCCACGTCAGTTCTTTAATTCACAAAGACATTAAGAACTTTAAAGTTCAATTCTATATTTTTCGGTGGAAGATAGAAAAAGTAATACCATACTTGTGAATATTTTCCCGGAAAATAAAAAGTTCTAGTTCAATTTACAGTTTCCTCAATGAAGTGAAGAAAAACTCAAGTTCTCTTCTGAATTTTACCAAAGAACACAATTCAATTCTAAGTTTATCAGAGAAAACAAAAATCTTCCACTTAAGTTCTTTATTTCACAATGACATAAAGAAATTTAAAGTACAATTCTAAATTTTTAGGTGGAAGATAGAAAAAGTAATACCATACTTGTGAATATTTTCCCGGAAGATAAAAAGTTCTAGTTCAATTTACAGTTTCCTCAATGAAGTCAAGGAAAGTTCAAGTTCTCTTCTGAATTTTACCAAAGAATAAAATTCAATTCTAATTTCACCAGAGAAAATAAAAATCTTCCACTTCAGTTCCTTATTTCGCAAAGACATAAAGAAATTCAAAGTTCAATTCTAAATTTTTCGATGGAAGATAGAAAAAGTAATACCATACTTGTGAATATTTTCACGGAAGATAAAAAGTTCTAGTTCAATTTAAAATTTCCTCAATGAAGTCAGGGAAAGTTCAAGTTCTCTTCTGAATTTTACTAAAGAACAAAATTCAATTCTAATTTCACCAGATAAAATAAAAATCTTCCAATTTAGTTCATTATTTCCCAAAGACATAAAGAAATTTAAAGTACAATTCTAAATTTTTTGGAGGAAGATATAAAAAGTAATACCATACTTGTGTATATTTTCCCGGAAAATAAAAAGTTCTAGTTCATTTTAAATTTTTCTCAACGAAGTGAAGAAAAATTCAAGTTCTCTTCTGAATTTTACCAAAGAATAAAATTCAATTCTAATTTCACCATAGAAAATAAATATCTTCCACTTCATTTACTAATTTAAATTTTTAATATATATTTTTTTATTTATATTATTTATATTTTGGTGGAATATATACAAAGTAATACCATACTTGTTAATATTTTCCTGGAAGATAAAAAGTTCTAGTTCAATTTACAGTTTCCTCAATGAAGTCAAGGAAAGTTCAAGTTCTCTTCTGAATTTTACCAAAGAACAACATTCAATTCTAATTTCACCAGAGCAAATAAAAATCTTCCACTTCAGTTCTCTATTTCACAAAGACATAAAGAAATTTAAAGTACAATTCTAAATTTTTCGGTGGAAGATAGAAAAAGCAATACCATACTTGTGAATATTTTCCCGGAAAATAAAAAGTTCTAGTTCAATTTAAAATTTTCTCAATGAAGTCAAGGAAAGTTCAAGTTCTCTTCTGAATTTTACCAAAGAACACGCTTCAATTCTAATTTTTTCAGAGAAAATAAAAATCTTCCACTTCATTTCTTTATTTCAAAAATACATAAAGAATTTAAAAGTACATTACTAATTTTTCGGATGAAGATAGAAAAAGCAATCCCATACCTGTGAATATTTCCACGGAAGATACAAAGTTCTAGTTCAATTTACAGTTTCCTCAATGAAGTCAAGGAAAGTTCAAGTTCTCTTCTGAATTTTACTAAAGAAAAAAATTCAATTCTAATTTCACCAGAGAAAATAAAAATCTTCCACTTCAGTTACCTATTTCACAAAGACATAAAGAAATTCAAAGTTCAATTCTAAATTTTTCGGTGGAAGATAGAAAAAGTAATACCATACTTGTGAATATTTTCACGGAAGAGAAAAAGTTCTAGTTCAATTTAAAATTTCCTCAATGAAGTCAAGGAAAGTTCAAGTTCTCTTCTGAATTTTACCAAAGAACAAAATTCAATTCTAATTTCACCAGATAAAATAAAAATCTTCCACTTTAGTTCTTTATTTCCCAAAGACATAAAGAAATTTAAAGTTCAATTCTAAATTTTTCGGAGGAAGATAGAAAAAGTAATACCAGACTTGTGTATATTTTCCCGGAAGATAAAAAGTTCTAGTTCAATTTAAAATTTTCTCAACGAAGTGAAGAAAAATTCAAGTTCTCTTCTGAATTTTACCAAAGAATAAAATTCATTTCTAATTTCACCAGAGAAAATAAAAATCTTCCACTTCAGTTCTCTATTTCACAAAGACATAAAGAAATTTAAAGTTCAATTCTAAATTTTTCGGTGGAAGATAGAAAAAGAAATACTATACTTGTGAATATTTACCCGGAAGATAAAAAGTTCTAGAAAAATTTACAGTTTCATCAAAGAATTCAAGGACAGTTCAAGTTCTCTTCTGAATTTTACCAAAGAACAATAGGTTAAGTTAGGTTAGATTAAGTTAGATTAGGTTAAGTTAGGTTAGGTTAGGTTAGATTAAGTTAGGTTAGGCTAGGTTAGCCTACATACGCGCGCGTATGTAGGCTAACCTAGCCTGACCTAACTTAATCTAACCTAACCTAACCTAACTTAACCTAATCTAACTTAATCTAACCTAACTTAACCTATATGCGCGCGTACGTAGGCTAACCTAACCTAATCTAACTTAACCTAACCTAACAATATTTTTTCTGATTTCGTGTGTTTTCGCAAGAAAATAGCTTGTTTTTATCAAACTTAGCCATATCGAGTTGAAACTCTGCATAAATATCTTCATTTAAGCCAAATTGCGTAGGTGCTTAAGGAACATTGAACATTTTTTCTGATTTTGTGTTTTTTCGCAAGAAAATAGCTTGTTTTTAGCAAACTTAGCCATAGCGAGTTGAAACTCTGCATAAATATCTTCATTTTTAGTATAAGTGCGTAGGTGCTAAAGGAACATTGAACCTTTTTTCTGAGTTTGTGTGTTTTCACAAAGATAATAGCAAGTTGAACTAAAACTTTTTATCTTCCGGGGAAATTTAAAATTGAAGTAGAACTTTTTATCTTCCGTGAAAATAATCACAAGTATGGCATTAATTTTTCTATCACCCACCGAAAAATTAGAATTGAACTTTAAATTTCTTTATGTCTTTGTGAAATAAAGAACTGAAGAGGAAGATTTTTGTTTTCTCTGAAAAAATTAGAATTGGAGCGTGTTCTTTGGTAAAGTTCAGAAGAGAACTTGAACTTTCCTTGACTTCGTTGAGAAAATTTAAAATTGAACTAGAACTTTTTATCTTCCGTGAAAATATTCACAAGTATGGTATTACTTTTTCTATCTTCCATCGAAAAATTTAGAATTGAACTTTGAATTTCTTTATGTCTTTGCGAGATAAGGAACTGAAGTGTAAGATTTTCAGTTTCTCTGTAAAAACTAGAATTGAAGTGTGTTCATTGAGAAAAATCAGAAGAGAACTTGAACTTTCCTTGACTTCATTGAGAAAGTTTTAAATTGAACTAGAACAGTTTATATTCCGGGGAAATAATAACTGGTATGGTATTACTTTTTCTATCTTACACCGAAAAATTTAGAATTGAACTTTAAATTTCTTTATGTCTTTGTGAAATAGAGAACTGAAGTGGAAGATTTTTATTTTCTCTGGTGAAATTAGAATTGAATTTTTTTCTTTGGTAAAATTCAGAAGAGAACTTGAACTTTCCTTGACTTCATTGAGGAAATTTTAAATTGAACTAGAACTTTTTATCTTCCATGAAAATAATCACATGTATGGTATTACTATTTCTATCTTCCATCGAAAAATTTAGAATTGAACTTTAAATTTCTTTATTTCTTTGTGAAATAGAGAACTGAAGTGGAAGATTTTTGTTTTCTCTGGTGAAATTAGAATTGAATTTTGTTCTTTAGTAAAATTCAGAAGAGAACTTGAACCTTTCTTCACTTCGTTGAGGAAATTGTAAATTGAACTAGAACTTTTTATGTTCTGTGAAAATATTCACAAGTATGGTATTGCTTTTTCTATCTTCCATCGAAAAATTTAGAATTGAACTTTAAATTTCTTTATGTCTTTGTGAAATAGAGAACTGAAGTGGAAGATTTTTGTTTTCTCTGAAAAAATTAGAATTGAATTTTGTTCTTTGGTAAAATTCAGAAGAGAACTTGAACTTTCCTTGACTTCATTGAGGAAACTTTAAATTGTAATATAACTTTTTATCTTCCGTTAAAATATTAAAAAGTATTGTATTAAATTTGATATATTAAACCGAAAAATATATAATTGAAATTTAAATTTATTTATTTATTTGTTAAATAAATAACTGAAGTGGAAGATTTTTGTTTTATCTGGTGAAATTAGAATTGAATTTTTTTCTTTGGTAAAATTCAGAAGAGAACTTGAATTTTTCTTCACTTCGTTGAGAAAATTTTAAATTGAACTAGAACTTTTTATCTTCCGTGAAAATATTCACAAGTATGGTATTTCTTTTTCTATCTTCCTCCGAAACAATTAGAATTGTACTTTTAATTTCTTTATGTATTTGGGAAATAAAGAACTGAAGTGGAATATTTTTGTTTTCTCTGGTGAAATTAGAATTGAATTTTTTTCTTTAGTAAAATTAAGAAGAGAACTTGAACTTTACTTGAATTCAGTGAGGAAACTTTAAATTGAAATAGAACTTTTTATCTTCCGGGAAAATATTCACATGTATGGTATTACTTTTTCTATCTTCCATCGAAAAATTTAGAATTGAACTTTGAATTTCTTTATGTCTTTGTGAAATAAAGAACTGCAGTGGAAGATTTTTGTTTTCTCTGAAAAAATTAGAATTGAATTTTGTTCTTTGGTAAAATTCAGAAGAGAACTTGAACTTTCCTTGACTTTGTTGAGAAAATTTTAAATTGAACTATAACTTAATATCGTCCGTGAAAATATTCACATGTATGTTATTACTTGTTCTATCTTTCACCGAAAAATTTAGAATTGAACTTTAAATTTCTGTATGTCTCTTTGAAATATATAACTGAACTGGAAGATTTTTATTTTATCTGGTGTTATTAGTCATTAATTATGTTCTTTTTTAAAATACATTAGATAACTAGAAACTTTATTCACTTAGTTGAGGAAATTGTAAATTGAACTAGAACTTTTTATTTTCCGGGAAAATATTCACAAGTATGGTATTTCTTTTTCTATCTTGCACCGAAAAATTTAGAATTGAACTTTAAATTTCTTAATGTCTTTGTGAAATAAAGAACTGAAGTGGAAGATTTTTATTTTCTCTGGTGAAATTAGAATTGAATTTTATTCTTTGGTAAAATTCAGAAGAGATCTTGAACCTTTCTTCACTTCGTTGAGAAAATTTTAAATTGAACTAGAACTTTTTATTTTCCGGGAAAATATTCACAAGTATGGTATTACTTTTTCTATCTTCCACCGAAAAATTTAGAATTGAACTTTAAATTTCTTTATGTCTTTGTGAAATAAATAACTGAAGTGGAAGATTTTTTTTTTCTCTGGTGAAATTAGAATTGAATTTTATTCTTTGGTAAAATTCAGAAGAGAACTTGAACATTTCTTCACTTCGTTGAGGAAATTGTAATTTGAACTAGAAATTTTTATCTTCCGGGAAAATATTCACAAATATGGTATTGCTTTTTCTATCTTCCACCGAAAAATTAGAATTGTAATTTAAATTTATTTATGTCTTTGTGAAATAAAGAACTGAAGTGTAAGATCTTTATTTTCTCTGAAAAAATTAGAATTGAAGCGTATTCCTTGGTAAAATTCAGAAGAGAACTTGAACTTTCCTTGACTTCGTTGAGAAAATTTTAAATTGAACTAGAACTTTTTATTTTCCGGGAAAATATTCACAAGTATGGTATTAGTTTTTCTATCTTCCACCGAAAAATTTAGAATTGAACTTTAAATTTCTTTATGTCTATGTGAAAAACAGAACTGAAGTGGAAGATTTTTATTTTCTCTGGTGAAATTAGAATTGAATTTTGTTCTTTGGTAAAATTCAGAAGAGAACTTGAACTTTCCTTGACTTCATTGAGGAAATTGTAAATGTAACTACAACATATTATCTTCCGTGTAAATATTCACAAGTATGGTATTACTTTTTCTATCTTCCACCGAAAAATTTAGAATTGAACTTTAAATTTCTTTATGTCTTTGTGAAATAGAGAACTGAAGTGGAAGATTTTTATTTTCTCTGGTGAAATTAGAATTGAATTTTTTTCTTTGGTAAAATTCAGAAGAGAACTTGAATTTTTCTTCACTTCGTTGAGAAAATTTTAAATTGAACTAGAACTTTTTATCTTCCGGGAAAATATTCACAAGTATGGTATTGCTTTTTCTATCTTCCACCGAAAAAATTAGAATTGTACTTTAAATTTCTTTATGTCTTTGTGAAATAAAGAACTGAAGTTGAAGATTTTTGTTTTCTCTGGTGAAATTAGAATTGAATTTTGTTCTTTGGTAAAATTCAGAAGAAAACTTGAACTTTCCTTGACTTCATTGAGGAAATTTTAAATTGAAATAGAACTTTTTATCTTCCGGGAAAATATTCACATGTATGGTCTTAATTTTTCTATCTTCCATCGAAAAATTTAGAATTGAACTTTGAATTTCTTTATGTATTTTCGAAATAAGGAACTGAAGTTGAATATTTTTGTTTTCTCTGAAAAAATTAGAATTGAATTTTGTTCTTTTGTAAAATTCAGAAGAGAACTTGAACTTTCCTTGACTTCGTTGAGAAAATTTTAAATTGAACTAGAACTTTTTATCTTCCGTGAAAATATTCACAAGTATTGTATTACCTTTTCTATCTTCCACCGAAAAATTTAGAATTGAACTTTAAAGTTCTTTATGTCTTTGTGAAATAAAGAACTGAAGTGGAAGATTTTTATTTTCTCTGGTGAAATTAGAATTGAATTTTTTTCTTTGGTAAAATTCAGAAGAGAACTTGAAACTTTCTTCACTTCATTGAGGAAACTATAAATTGAAATAGAACTTTTTATTGTCCGGGAAAATATTCACAAGTATGGTATTGCTTTTTCTATCTACCACCGAAAAATTTGAATTGAACTTTAAATTTCTTTATTTATTATTTACATAATGAAATGACGTGTTCGATTTTTGTTTTATCTGGTGAAATTTGAATTGAATTTTATTCTTTGGTAAAATTCAGAAGAGATCTTGAACCTTTCTTCACTTCGTTGAGAAAATTTTAAATTGAACTAGAACTTTTAATCTTCCGGGAAAATATTCACAAGTATGGTATTACTTTTTCTATCTTCCACCGAAAAATTTAGAATTGAACTCTAAATTTCTTTATTTCTTTGTGAAATAAAGAACTGAAGTGTAAGATTTTTGTTTTCTCTGGAGAAATTAGAATTGGAGCACGTTCTTTGGTAAAATTCAGAAGAAAACTTGAACTTGTTGTATCTTCTGCGAAAAATTTGGTACAGTATTTTAAATTTTTCATCTCTTCGAGACAGATCTGAACTAAAGTGGAAAATTTTTATATTATTTGGAAAATTAGAATTGATTAAAAACTAATTTCTTTTTCATTGAGAAAGTGGGTGAAAAAGATAAGTACTTCAAGTTGGAAAATGGGTTTAGGAGGGACATTATGAAAGTAACTTTTTATAAAAGGATATAATAAAGCCATAAAAAGTGTTAAAAATGGAGCGGGGGTTCTTGGGGGGGGCCCGGGGAGGGCGTTTGGGGATCCCGGGGCCCTTGTGGGGTGGTGTGGTCATATGGGTGCCTGTGGGGACCTTTGGGGACCGGGGTGAGCCTTTGGGGGTCTGGGGAGGGTCTTTGCACGTCTGAGAGGGTCCTTGAGGACCGACTGGTCCTTTAGGAGCCCAGTGGACCTTGGAGGCCCGGGTGATGGTCGTGGGGGGGCCGGGGAGACCGTTCGCCCCGAGTGGGACCTTTGGGGTCCGGTGGGTCCGGGGGGGGCTTGGGCGATCCTTGAGGACCTAGGAAGGACCTGTGGGGTCCGGGGGGCCCTGTGGGGTCCGGAGGACCCTGTGGGAGCCCGGTGGACCTTTGAGGACCGGGGGAGGGCCGTTGGGGGTCCGGAGGGTCCTTTGGGAGCCTGGTGGACCTTTGAGGACCGGAGGCCTCCTTCTGGGTTGGGGTAGAGCAATCGGGGCCCTTTGGGAGCCCTGGGAGCCCGGGGTGGGCCGTTGGGGACAGGGGGAGGCCTTTTGGGGGGCTGGTGGGCCTGTGGGGCCAGGTGAGGGCCTTTGGGGGGCTCGGGTAGGGTGTTTTTAGGGTCTGGGGCCCTTTGGGTGCCTGGTGGCCCTTTGGGACCGGGTGAGGGCCCTTTGGGGTCCGGTGGGCCAGTTAGGAGCCTGGGGGGCAGTTGGGGACAGGATGATGGCCTTTGGGGGTCCGGGGGGTCCTTTGGCAGCCCAGAGAACCTTTGAGGACTGGGGGCTTTCTTCGGGGTTGAGGTAGGGGGATGGGAATCCTTTGGGGTTGGGGTGGGGGCACCGGAACCCTTCGGGGTTGGGTATGGGGATCGGAACCCTTCGGGGTTGGGTAGGGGGATCGGAACCCTTGGGGTTGGTTAGGGGGATTGGAAGCCTTTGGGGTTGGGGTAGGGGGATCGAACCCTTCGGGGTTGGGTATGGGGATCGGGACCCTTCGGGGTTGGGTTGGGGGATCGGAACCCTTGGGGTTGGGTCGGGGGATTGGAAGCCTTTGGGGTTGGGGCGGGGGATGGGAAGCCTTTGGGGTTGTGGTAGAGGACCTCACAACACTGTTCAAATGGAACTTGTGTATTATAAGGACCACAGAGTTTCTCCCTCAAAATCTCTTCAAAAATCACCTTTTAAAATGTCTCTAGCTGTTTCGCCGAAGCAGTTCCATAAAATAGCTAAAACGGTTTCGCCAAAATTATCCCTAAACGGAATTTCGGCATGTTCCTTTTGTTTGGCATCTCTGCGCCAATGCATTTCAAATTATTTGGAAACCTTTTCGCGCGCTAAGATCAATACGTCTGCTCGGAAACGATTCTCTTGTTAGAAACAACAAATTAATTCCCCCTTCATGAATCAATTCTCTTTAGAACAACAAATTAATTCCCCTTTCGTGTCAATCAATCAATCATGACGTCATCTGTCAGACTTTAAACTTTGTCTCGGAGACAATTCTCTTTGGAAATGTATCAAAGACATTAATTAACTTGACGTCATCTGTCAGACACTCCCTGGAAACAATTTGATTAATGACTGTCAGCACAGGTGTTCCAAATTCCTGGACGGCATAACATTCGCTGAGAGCGTGCCAAAAACACACCTGGAGAAAGAGGTCATGGAGAAAGAGGTCATTGACCCTGTCCTCATTAAACTATGTAAAAAAGTTGTAGGTGGTAGCAGGGGTGAGGGACAG
The DNA here is from genome assembly GCF_049724085.1 of Artemia sp. Qi Xiang Cuo. Classification (NCBI taxonomy): domain Eukaryota; kingdom Metazoa; phylum Arthropoda; class Branchiopoda; order Anostraca; family Artemiidae; genus Artemia; species Artemia sp. Qi Xiang Cuo. The sequence goes on from NC_142810.1 coordinate 60,323,461, forward strand.
GAGTAACACCCCCATCTCTACTGATCACTGAAAATTGTTTATCTCTGATCTAATAGAAATATTTGCTATTTCTTTTTAATTTTCTTATTCCTTGTCGATTCAAGACTTCCAAAAGATATAGAAACTTTTTCATTTTACTCTGGTTAAGCTTTATAAGGGATACCAGCGACAATTTTGAAAATAGCCTTTTTATATTTTCATGAAAAAAATTTATACCACCTTTCGCAAATTCTGATAAGATACTAAATATCGGTATATGTTAAACTGACAATGCACATTCATTTGTATCTTTTCGGTAAAGTGCAAATTTTGTTCTGGCCTTGGGAAGGCATAGGGGTTTTGCGGCCAACTTATGTGAATTTCTGCTCGTTTTGAGTTTGACTCGGTTAATTATTGTAATTTCTGTTCGTTTTGGGTTTCATTTATTTATCGATGCTGATTTGTGGTAGTTTCACGCTTGGTAGATTATTTGATTTTAGTTTTGCTCATTTTTTGTTTAATGGAGTTCTTTACTTTTCATTGAAAATCTTATTTTGTGGAAATTTTTTTTTTAATTAATTTCTGTTTATTTTATATTGGCATAATATTTTCACGAAAAAAGAAAACAACACTTTAAATTTTTTCGTTTTCTAAGACTTTATAGTCTGGACTACTGTTTGTATGCTGGAGAACAATTTTCAGCAATTTTTAGCAGCATACACCCTTTTAAAGATCTGGATACAAATAGTAGTGTTTAATTTAGTTTCATAACTCCTCTAGTTGATCTGAAACAGGAAACTTGATACCATTAGCAAAACAAAATCTGTTTACCTTCTTTGATAGCTTGGATACACTTACGCTATTTGGATTTGGTTAAATTTTAAGAGCAGAAGTAGCCCCGAACGTTTGAACATACTATCCTCAGTCGTTCTTGAGATACTGCTGAGATGCCTTATTGGGAAGACACATTAGCATTATCACAGTGCATTTTAATTTAATCTTAAGTCAGCATTTAGTTTGTAAACATATATAAATTGGATTTGAGGAAGACTAAAATCTATTCTATAAGTCATATACAACAACTTTCTATATAAACCTTATATGCCCCCAGGGCATAACTTATAACCCTTGCACTGAGGGCTCTGAGGGGTTTATCATCCTAAAAGACCTAATTTCAAGAACTTTCAACTACGTTGAACAAAATGGATATCTCAGAATTTTGATTGGATGTGTTTGGAAAAATGCTGGGCGTGAGAGGTGTGTTAGTCGCTATCCAATCACTTTCAACTATTGAAAAAGGCACTAGCCCTTTCAATTTCCAATTGAATGAATCCTTTTGAAGTTTCCACGGAAACACTTTCAATAAAAACTTTATATGCCCCCAGGGCGTAAATTACAACCCTTTCCCTGACGGATTTGGGGGGAGGGGTTGTCATGCTTAAAAAGCTAATTTACAAATCTTACAACTACGTTGAAAAAAATGGCTATCTAAAAATTTTGATTTTATGTGTATTGCGAAAAGGTGGGAGGGAGAGGGGGGTTAGTTGCCCTTACATCACTTTTAACTATTAAAAAGGGTACTAGTCATTCAAATTTAAAATCGAATGAGCACTTTTTCAAGTTTCTACGACAAAGATTTCAATAAAAACCTTACATGCCCCCAGGGCATAACTTATAATCCTTACCCTGAGGGTTGTGGGTGAGTGTCCTCCTAAAAAATATGTTTTCTGTCTGGAAATCAACTACCCTGAACAAAATGGCTATCCCAAAATTTTTGTTTGATGTGTTTTTGGGAATGACGGGTGTAGGGGGAGGGGGGGGCTAAATGCCCTCCAATCACTATCGACTCTTAAAAAGGGCACTAGCCCTTTGAATTTCCAGTCGAATGAGCTTTTATTGAAGTTTCTACGACAACGCCTTCTTTAAAAACCTTATATACCCCCGGGGCATAACTTAAAATCCTTGCCCTGAGGGATGTGGGGGAGTGTCCTCCTCAAAAACATATTTTCTGTCTGGAAATCATATACGCTGAAAAAAAGGGCTATCTCAAAATTTTGATTGGACGTGTTTAGGGGAATGGAGGGCGTGAGGGGGGGGGGGCTAGTTGCACTCAAATCAATTTTGACTATTAAAAAGGGTACTATTCCTTTGAATTTCCAATCGAAGTAGCCTGTTTTGAAGTTTCTACACAACGCCTTCTATAAAAACCTTATATTCCCCCAGGTTATAACTTAAAACCCTTGCCCTGAGGGTTGTGGGGGAGTATCCTCCTCGAAAAAATATTTTCTATCTGAAAATCAAGTACGCTGAACAAAATGGCTATCTTAAAATTTTGATTGGATGTGTTTGGGGGAATGATGGGCGGGGGGGGGGGGCTAGTTGCCCTCCAACCACTTCGACAATTAGAAAAGAGTACTAGCCATTTGAATTTCAAATCGAATTAACCTTTCTTGAAGTTTCTACGACAACGCCTTCTATAAAAACCTTACATACCCCCAGGCCATAACTTAGAACCCTTGCCCCGAGGGTTGTAGGTAAGTGTCTTCCTCAAAAACATATTATCTATCTGGAAATCAACTACGCTGGATAAAATGGCTATCTCAAATTTTGATTGGATGTGTTTGGAGGAATGATGGGCGTGGGGGGGGGCTATTTGCCCTCTAATCACTTTCGACAATTAAAACGGGCACTAGCCCTTTGAATTTCCAATCTAATGAGCCTTTTTTGAAGTTTCTACGACAACGCCTTCTATAAAAACCTTATATGCCCCGAGGGTATAATTCAAAACCCTTGCCTCGAGGGTTGTGGGGACTGTCCTCCTCAAATAGATATTTTGTATCTGGAAATCAACTACTCTGAACAAAATGGCTATATCAAAATTTTGATTGGATATGTTTGGGGGAATGATGGGCGTGGGGGGAGGGCTAGTTGCCCTTCAATCCCTTTCGACTATTAAAATGCAATAGCTCTTTGAATTTCCAATCGAATGAGCCTTTTTTGAAGTTTCTACGACAACACCTTCTATAAATTCTTATATGCCCCCAGGGTTTAACTTAAAACCCTTTCCCCGAGGGTTGTGGCGGAGTGTCCTCCACAAAATGATATTTTCTATCTGGAAATCAACTACGCTGAACAAAATGACTATCTTAAAATTTTGATTTGATGTTTCTAGGGGAATTATGGGCGAGGGAGGGGGGCTAGTTGCCCTCCAATCCCTTTCGGCTATTAAAAAGGGCACTAGCCACTCCAATTTCCAATTGAATGAGTCCTTTTCAAACTTTCTACGACAACTCCTTCGATACGAAGTGCCTGGGTATGGAGAAAAAAAAAACAAAAAAAACCCCAAAAAATCGTGCCCACATCGTTCTTTACTTAGGCAGCGCTAACGCACTGCCTATGAAAACTGAGCCTAGTGTATCTTATCCGGGGTGTTTTTTTTAAATTAAGGTCTGTTTGATCATGGGTACACAACGAATGATTATTTAAAAAAAGTCAATTTATTTTCTAAAAGTACATGCTTTACTCTATTTAACAGCACAGTTTGTAACACTTTTTATGCCTCTCAACTAATTTTAAAATAAACTTTGCATAAGAACTTGCAGCCTTTTCCGCTAACCAGGTATTCACTTCTGTTTTTACGTCGTCATCATAATGTGACGTTTGCCATTGAGGTGCTGCTTGAGGAGGAGAAACGGATGGTAATCACTCGGCTCAAGATCAGGACTCTATTGTGGGTGATCTAAAACTTCCTAACCAAAACAGTCCAACAAATTACGGGTCTGACGAGCAATGTGAGGTTTGGTATTGTCGTGAAGAAGGACAATTTCCTTTGTCAGCATGCCAATTTTTTTTTCATCGCTCTGCGGAGCTTTTTGGGGGTTAGGCAGTATGCTTCTGCATTGATAGTCGTTACTTGTTTGCATGAAGTCGACAAAACACCTTGCCTATTTCCCAATACCAACACCATGACTTTGCGCTGGGAGAGAGGATGTTCAGCCTTCAAATTTTAAGGGGTATTTGTGTGTTTCTTCACACAGACACCGTTTTTTCAGTACACTTCCCTTTCTACGGCGTCATCATCATTCTAACGTTTACCACTGAGGCGTTATTGAGATGGAAAAATGGGTGGTAATCACTTGGCACAAAATCAAGACTGTATTGTGGGTTATCAAAGGACTTCCCAGCCAAAACTGTCCCAAAAATTACGGGTCTGACGTGCATTGTGAGGCCTTGTATTGTCATAAAGAAGGACAATTTCCTTTGTCAGCATACCTATTTTTTTTTTGTTTTTTTTTTTAATCGCTCTGCGGAGCTTTCTGAGGATTAGGCAACATGCCTCTGTATTGATAGGGGTTCCTCCTTTGCGTGAAGTCGACCAAAGAAACACCATGCCTATTCCCAAATACCGACGCCATGATTTTGCGCTGGGAGAGAGGATGTTCGGCCTTAAAAGTTTCAGGAGTGTGTGTGTGTGTTTTAATTCCATGTTCTGTTGCCTCAATTTGGGCGTGATATGCGAAACCCATGATTCGTCTCCAGCTCAACCGGTTACCACCTCAGTGGCAACTGTTAAAAAGATGACGAAGACATAAAAACAGCAGTGAACTCTTGGATATTGGAGCCGGCGAAAAGTTCTTATAAAGACTTTATTTAAAATTAGTAGAGAGATAAGTGATTCAAAACAGCTAGTAGCTAAGTCGAAAAATAGAGTGAAATATACAATTTCTGAAAATAAATTTATTTTTTAGAAATAATCTTTCGTTGTTTACTTATGTTCAAACGGACCTTAATTAAAAACACATTTCGTATATTTGCAGTAAACATAGCAAGCCGATGATATAACGATTGATATCAAAATTTCGTCTCTAAAGTTTCGGTTAATATTGTCGCTCCATTCTTACAGTTCGATACTGTTGGGGTTCCACCCCTGTTTCTTTTCCTTTCAGATAAATGACCTGTTTTCGTTCTAATGACATTTACTTAGATTTGCCTATAGTATAATTTTAAATACAATTTGAAAGTCTGGTTGCTAAGCTATAGTTGGGTTGCAATAAGTAAGCTTTGAAGTAAGTTCTATTTTTGTACTTCCTGGCTGGAGTCATTGAATAATAGGGCTGGGAAGATAGAATTGATTTTGAATGGGGATTGAGATGATTTGCTGGGCGAAGCGAAGGTCCACCCCTATGAACAGTGCTGTAAAGATTATTATTTTTGAATTAGTCTGCGTCTAGACCCCGTTCGGGGGAACATATTTTTGTGTGATTATTGTGACCCTTAGTTTCCGTAACCCAGGCAGGGTAGAAATAGAGCTACGAAGTACCGTCATTATTATATTGACAACGGGGTTTGTTACCTCCAAGGAGAAAGTTAGAGATTTTGTAGCCGTAACCCAAGGCGGGTACACTTGGCCTTAGAAAGTGGTCATTTGACCACTCGATCGCGTTATCATACCCTGGGAAAGGGTATACTGTAAATAGGGTAGTACCAAACCAGATATTTGCAGAACCGGTGTGGTAGACACAGGCATCAAATTATAATTTGGGTCCGGGGCTTTCCCCTCCAATAAGTGGTGACACCCGTATATTACCACGCCAGTGGCGTTGTGGACTACCGGTATAACAGTGGTGGCAGCAAAAAAAGGTCCTATCAGTAAACCTGATAGTAAAAGAATTCCGCGTTTTCGAAGAGACTAGTTGAGTTAGCCTACATAGTGATAGTAGCCTATTGTGGTTACATATAAAGAGAAAAAAATACCGAATCAATTAATAGAATTATGAAGATCTATAATGGGCTCTGCCTTGTTAGATCATAATTAAAAAATATACGGATCAATATATCGTGCAACTAATTAGTGTGCAAAAATAAAAGGCTAATTGAAACTCAGCAATTTTTTGAGAGAGACTGGAAGTTACATGGATAAAAGAATTTTTATTTAGACTGAAGAGGTAATTTAAGTTAACGAAATTTTGAAAATCTGTCGGACAGAGATGAGATTAACTCAAAACCGAGAAGGGCGAGTGAAGGCTATAGAAAAAGTAGGAAAATAGAAAGATAGGCAAATATGGAGGCCTTTGAGGGAGAGCACCGAAAATATAAGGAAAAAATTCAGGCTGAGAAAGATGAAATAAGAAAGAATAGAAAACAGGACGAAAGGGATAGAGTAGCCTATAAAGAAAGAGACAATACGGATTGAGAACGAACAGGTTCAGAAAATGAATTAAGAGGAAATAATAACAGACAGAATCAAAGTATTCCGAGAAGAAGGAACAGTACTGAATCGAGATCCAGCAGAAGCTCGCGAAAAAGCACTCAAATAGATATGACACGACACATATTAAATTTCATGAAGGAACCGAGAATAGCCAGAGAACGAAAAGACGAAAGAGATAGAAAAGACAGGGAACAAAGAGAAGAGGTAGCCGAAAGAAAGCACCTAGAGTATATGAAAAAATTACAGGATTAGATAGATCAAATCGAAAAAGATAGTCAAGCCCGAACAATACTTCATCTGGTTCATTTGGAAAAAATTGAAGCCCGTAAGGGAGTGTCAATCAGTGAGATATTATCAGACATCTATTAATAATTAAATGCTTAAACGAAAATAATACTACTTCGTTGACAAGGCAGGGAGGTGGACTGGCCCATAAAACAAATTGGGAGGCTGTGCCACCCTGTTGAAAAAAAGAAATGCTTGATATTCAAAATATTGATAATCCGGTAAAAGTTGGTTCCTCAGAGCCTTTTTCTAAAAATTGCCATAAAAGAGATGAGAAAGTAACCTATAAACGAACAAATTGGGCTACAGTCCATAATGAAAGAAACACTTACGATTTTGTCAGATCACATAAAATAGAAGGAAAATTAAACGGAAAACTGACCGAAATGGTAATTGACTCAGGGAGTGAACAAACTCTTGTGCGAATGGACCTAATTAAAAAGACGGAAACAGACCATAAAAATAATATTACAACAGTATTTTATAATGAGGACAAGCACCCATGCTCGTCTGCTTGGGTTAAAATAGAAATTGCAAGGAACAATGGTAGAATCCAGAGAAAAGCGATAAAAGTAGGCTTAGTACCTACGCTCGCAGTGGATGTTTTAGTAGGAGGAGACTTTGGAGATATCGAAAATTTTCTATCGTTAAAAGCGACTTCTTTAACAGTGGGAAAATTACAAAATTACACAACGACGGGAGAATATGCTACTTCATTGACAAGGCGGGGAGGTGGACCGGCCCATAAAACAAATTTGGAGGCTCTGCCACCCTGTCGGAAAAGAGAAACACTTGATACGCATGTTCAAAATATTGATAATCCACAGAAATGGGATGCAGAAGTAAACAGACAACATAATGTTGAAAATAAGACGCGCGAGAATGATTTTTCGGGAAAATTTCTAGAAAATGGAAAACTTGAAAATACTTTTAATGAATATGAGACGCTAACAAGTAAAGGCCAAAATGAAGCGCTGATTGTACTAGAGAATAAGGAGACGAAATTTATTGTACGCGGAAAGTTTGGAAAGTTCGAGAAATTATAGTAGAATATGAAAAACCAAAGGTCGGAGTTCAGCTTCCATTTGATAACGAAATATTTGTTTCTGTGGTAAAAATAAAGAGAACTAAAATTGAGAAAAAACATGCAAAGCGGAACTACAATAAATAAATGCAGTCAAAGATGGACATTGGAGTCCAATTTAGATTTTATGACGATTTAATCAATGCCCACTACAAAAGAAGAAAACTAACAGAGAGAAAAGAGATATTAAACGGGGCTACAATGAAGTGATGCAGTCAAAGATGGTGGACACTAGAGTCAAAATCTGATTTAACGATGATTTATTATTTTGCACGAATGACAAAATTGAGGAAAGTAGAGGTAAAAAGAGGAGCGTAAACAAGAGACAAAATTTGGAGATTCAACCAGCAGTGGCGAAAAATAAAAAATGTTGGATGGGCTGTGCCTTCATAACATGAATAATAGGTTGAAAAATAACATGTTGGATGGGCTTTGCCTTGGTAACATATATAATAAGGGGGAAAAAGAGGTCAAAGACCCATGGGAAATAAAAAAAGATGGTTACAAAATAGAGATGAATGACCTACAACGGGTTGAGGGAAAATTTGGAGATATTGAATGTCGAGTCAGATTGGAAAAACTTGGAAAGGAATCTGAGATTGGTATTATCAACTCAAAAGATAGGTCGATACTTTATGAGGGGGAGGAATCCCTTGGGGAAGATCCCCTGCGGGAAGTCGCGAAAGATAGCCCTTTTCCTCAATTCACAACCGGCGGACAAGTTGTGATCCCTTTACCGAGATTTTGCCTCTCTGATCTGGAGTCCTTGGGGGACACTCTCTCCCAGTCACTTCAAACTTCACCCAAACCTTTGTCCAGTAACCCTATTCATAGTTATTATTCTTCATAGGAACCGAAAATTATTTCCGGCAAATTGTATTCAGTGGGAGATGTATCCAAATTTCATTTTTAATTAGCATCAACGCATATTCTGCATTTGATTATCCCAGGGCAGGGAACCCAGAAAAAAGGCGATTCATGGTTCGCTCATAATTTTACTTCATCGTTTTCACAGGCCTTTGCATTTTCGGCCTTAGTTTATTTGAAATTATGCCAAGGGGCAAGTTACTTTTTTATTGAGATGTGGGGTTGTTTCCACAGATGGAAATTAAGAGGCTAGTGCAGCCAATTTTTCATGATGGTTGGCATCATTATATGTGCCAGAAACTGATTCTCTGCTCCTCTCAAAGTTAAAATCGTGAGAGCGAGAAATTTTTTTGTTTTTGATTGTGCTGCGCACAATGATTGTCTACGAATCTTGGGGACTTCAACTTTCAAAACCTAATGCGGATGCTACACGCTTTAGACCATGGTGGTTCTACAGTAGAGACGTGTCGATGACGACCAATCTAGAGCCAAGCGGTGGAAGTAGTAGCACAGACACTGGTGGAAGAGAGAAGGCAAATGGATTTTGCAAAGTTGAAGTTATGTGCTTATGTTTGTAAGGGTGGACCAAGGTAACGCATAGGCGGTCATCTATGTTACGGGGGGAGGTGTTGCGGCTCCACCCCTGTTTCTTTTTCTTTCAGGTAAATGACCTGTTTTCGTTCTAATTACATTTGCTTAGATTTGCCTATAGTATAATTTTAATGACAATTTAAAAGTCTCGTTGCTAAGCTATAGTTGTGCTGCAATAAGTAAGCTTTGAAGTAAGCACTATTTTTGTACTTCCTGGTTGAAGTCATTGAATAATAGGGCTGGGAAGATAGAATTGGTTTTGAATGAGCATTGAGATGATTGGCAGGCCCAAGTGAAGGTCCATCCCTATGAACAGTGCAGTAAAGATTATTAATTTTGAATTAGTCTGCGTTTAGACCCCGTTCGGGGAAACATATTTTTGTGTGATTATTGTGACCCTTTGGAAGAATACAAGTAAGGTATTTTCTATAAACCGTGTAATAGTTTCCGTAACCCAGGCAGGGTAGGAATACAGCTACGAGGTACCGTCATTATTATATTGACAAGGGGGTTTGTTACCTCCAAGGAGAGAGTTAGAGATTTTCTAGCCGTAACGCAAGACGGGTACAATTGGCTTTAGAAAGTGGCCATTTGACCACTTGATCGCGTTATCTTACCCTGGGACAGAGTATACTGTAAATAGGGTAGTACCAAACCCTACATTTAAAGAACCGGTGTGGTAGACGCAGGCATCACATTATAATTTGGGGCTGGGGCTTTCCCCTCCAATAAGTGGCGACACCCGTATATTACCACGCCAGTGGCGTTGTGGCCTACCGGTATAGCACTGGTGGCTAAATACCACGAACAGTCACCAAAAACTGTTTGATATGTCAGCACATAAATCCAAAACCTTGAAGAATAGGACGTTAACTGCGCTTGTTAGGTGTTTCATTTACAAATAAGAAAATTTGGAGAATTATTGGAGTTTCAATTGGATATTGGAAGTAATGACTAAAACCATTAGACAACTCCCAGAGTAGATATCTCCCTCCCTTACTCTCAACCGACTTCAATCATCAAACTACAATCAATTTAGTGTATCTAGTTATATTGTGAATCCAATTACAAAAGCATTAAGTCCTATTTTCTTTTTTAATGATTTCTTTTTTCATTAAAAATTATATTTAATCTATACCTGCCTTCTTATTTTTCAGTTAAAGATAGGAATGGGGCCATAATTAGCGATAAGGAAAAAACAAGAGAGATGGGAAGAACATTTTGAGAATTTCCTTAACCGAGATAGAGTTGAATGAAGAGATATAGAGGAAAATGAAAAAGTTTGTGATAAAAAAAAAGATTAGTAACCCTGCCCCCCGAACAAAAATCCTGGATGCGCTTCTAACTAAAATGACTAAAAAATAATAAGGCTCCAGGTGCTGATAGGGTGGTAAATAAGTTTCTTAAATATGGTGGCTCTGAGGTTAGAAATAAGTTACTGAATATTATGAATATGATTTTTGAAAAAGGAGAAGTACCTAACGATTTTAGGAAGATTTTAATTAAGCCGCTTTATAAGAAAGGTGATAAAAGTGAGTGCGGTAATTATTGAGGGATTAGTTTGATCTCTGTAGGTAGTAAATTACTTAGCAATATGATACTTTCTAGACCGAGAGATGCCTTAGACAAAGTTTTAAGAGAAGAACAGTGCGGGTTTAGAAAAGGTTGAGAATGTGTCGACCTAATTTTCACTCTTAGGTTAATAATTGAGAAGAGCCTGAGTTTTCAAACACCTTTGGTCCTCAGTTTTGTAGATTATGATCAAGCTTTTGATTCTGTTGATAGAAGAGCTTTAGTTAAGGTTTTATTCTTGTATGGTATTCCAGACAAATACATTAAAGTGATTAGTGCTATGTACGAGAATAACATTGCTGCAGTTAAGGTAGGAAATGAGGTTAGCAGCTGGTTTTGTATTGAATAAGGAGTTAAGCAGGGTTGTGTTCTATTACTACTACTACTTCTAACAACTCATCGCAGCACCAAGCCGCCTAAGGCCAACACAGCTACGCACACTCCTCCTCCACCCCAATCTATTCAAAGCCTCCCTTTTTACACGCGTCCACGAAGTTCCCATTTCCTTTAAATCTATCTTTATGACGTCCTCCCACCCCAGACGGGGACGACCTGCTTTCCGTTTAGCCCTAGATGGTTGGCCGAAAAGAACAATCTTCGGCAATCTGTCATCCTTCATCCGTAAAACGTGCCCTAGCCACCTCGACCTTTCTTTCATTATATCCCTTGAGAGTGGTATTGAACCATATTTTTCGTATAGCCCATTGTTTAAAATACGGTCAGTCAGCCGGGTACCCAGAACAATCTTTAAGCAATTTCTCTGGAAAACATCTAGCAAATCTTCATCCGCTTTTCAGAGCGTCCATGCTTCAGAGCCATATTTCACCACTGTCACCAGTGTAACTTCTAATATTCTAATCTTGGTTTGCAGACTTATCTTCCTATTCTTCCGGACTTTTATTAACTGCGAAAAAACACCCTGAGCCATGGCTATTCTATATTTAACATCTTCACTGCTCCCACCATCTTTACTAATAATACTACCAAGGTAAGTGAAGCTTCCCACCTGATCAATCTTTTCTTTACCCAATGTCACCTTTTCATCTTCACTTATTCCTAGCCTTGGTGACTTACTCTTATTAATATTAATTTTCAAACCTATTCTAGCACCCTGAACCCGCCAAACCTCTAAAACTTCATTCATTTTGCTCACACTTTCATCTAGGATGCTTAAATCATCAGCATAATATAAGTCCAGGAGACATTTTCCTCCCCATTTAATTCCATGGTATCCCATTGCCTTTCCTGTGCTCCTTAAGACAAAGTTCGTCAAAATAATCCATACATCCCTGGAAGTTATGATGTTGGTAAAATCCAGGATGAGAATTTGAGAGAAAATTTCCCGGAATAGTTGAATACTAAACTTGAGAGTTTAAAATTTGATAATGTGGAAGATGGTTGGAATAATTTAGAAAAATAAATTGTGAAGTT